>NC_081215.1:23690273-23990273 GCF_902713425.1 Acipenser ruthenus
TAAACCTTGCTTTATCGTCAAAAAAGGTATTATTAGTTTGGACACTAAAATAGGAAATGCAATGTATTTCACACTGTTTCAAAAGAAATTTAGTGATAAATGCACACATTTAGTAAAATGCTATTAGGGGGACTGAACAGATAACAGTTACTATGGGCCTCAAATCTGCCCCTAAAGACCTCTGGTTCAGTCAAATCTTTGCAATTGTAACCTTTTTGTTTTTAGTTTTCATTTTTTTATTACCTTTTCTCTGAATTGAAAAAGAGCCCAAATTCCTTTTGTTAAATACTGTTTCAAATAGATATCTTTGGAATTGCTTTAGGAAATACTGTTTGCCTTTATCACCATCTCAGCACACACAGAGGAAGAATAAAAAGCAACCATTTCAACGAATCAGCCTTTTTAATCTGCAAGAAAAAGAAGTTTAACTGTTCTCAGAAAGAATCTGGGTCATGGTTCTCTTCAAACAAGATGCTCCTGTGGTTTAGAGTGGATTATTTTATCAAATGACCTTCAATGCAATCGTAGTATCGTACTGTATGAGCATCCACAACAGTGTTATGAGTCATTGGTAGAATGACACCACAGTGATGCCATTTTCATACCCATGAAGGCCCTGGCACACACTCCCTCTACTACTACGCTCCCAGTGTTTCATTGATTTTGGTTTTGGCTTTACACTAAAACTTTTCCATCTGATGTAAACAAGGTAATGCTTTAACATTTCAGACCAATAAGGAATTTCATTTGCAAATCAATGGCTGAATATTGTAAGGCTTAAACAGAGCCTTTGCAGAGCCAGACTGCTATATATGTACCACAGCTTCAGAAATGGACTGAAGCTACATATAGCATGGATGTATATTTATACATGTGTCAATGAGACTCTTTAGAAGAGATGAGAGGGCATACATATCCTGTGGTGGTAGAGGCTGTTACTGCTCCTATTTCTGATCCTTCAACAGTTTCACATTCCCAATTAGAAGGTTTTTTAATGGCAGATTAGTTCCCTTATTCAAACTGAGTGGACTGTTTAATTAAAGGACCAGATCAATACAGGTCTAATAACATCTAAAAAAACAAACAAAGTTAACAACAGAAATGTGTATTAGAATTTACTGTATATATATATATATATATATATATATATATATATATATATATATATATATATATATATATATATATATATATATTGCATTAGCTGCTATTTTAATGTATAATTGCTTCTTAATACATTCTATATACATTTTGGATGTATTAACAATTTCTAATCTAATTCTAAATTGTCATTTATGTTTCTTTTTTTTTTTTTTTTTTTTTTTTTTTACAGAATAGAGAATAGAAGTTTTGCTGGTCTGATGAATACTTTTCATGTAGAGGGGAAATTACTACCTGGCAATATTAACAGTGTGAAATTGTGCCTTGATAATTAGAGCACTTATTTAGGATATAATAAGTCATCTGCTTCAGTTCATGTACGGAAGCAATGACCTCATAAAACATCTATTTCCTGGCCAGCTGCATTTGCTTTGTTTTGCTCTGAATGATGTGAGCATTGCATTACTTTTAAACTTGTTTTTATAACCTGTTCTAAACCCACGCAACATTTTTTAAACACTTTTTATAGCTAGGAAAACATAAGGACCAAAAAATAAAAGCAAAGTTCAATACTAAAACAAAAACTAAAGACTAATTACACTTCAGAATATTCCAACTTGTCATGTAGTGCCGGAAAATGTTTAATGCCAGACACATATACTTAACATTCCACAAATCCCCTTTGCCCTGTATTTCCCTTTGCATTATAGCAAGGAAGACACTGGATATTATAACTTGTAACCTATCTTTTCTTATCGACAAATATGAACTATTTTAATTATAATCTCAATTAACTACAGCCTTTTAATATTGCTAATATTGACCATGCCTGCAACAATGGTTTATTGGCAGTCTGTAGCTTCATTTAGCTGCTCTCCAGGGATCAAGATCTGCCTTGAATTTGTAATAGATAAGGGGATTCAGTGAACTGGAACGCATCAGGGCGATGTTACAAACACAATTTATAAAGTCTTCCTTATTGCTTATTGCTTTAGTTTCTGTTCTTCCAATAACTCTGTTACTGAACCAGAGACAAAAAAAGAAAACAAAAAAAACAGATGCTTCATCGTGGCAATACATTATTGGAAGTGATTCTAGAAAGATAAAGCAGTCATCTCTCCAAGTACCACTCGACCGGTTCCCTTTTTGTATGGGTAGTACAGTGCTCCTCAAAAGTCCAGCAACAGAGAAGAATACAGCTTATTGAAAAAACACTACAGTTTAAGTTAAGTGACAATTTTCCAATATTTCCTATTTCACTGACACATAATCACTGTACCCCCCCCCCCCCCCCCCCCCCCCCTCCCATGTGGAATTGTGGACTTGGGCTGGGTATTATTGCAAGTGAATTTGAGTTGTATTATTGGAATATGGGCTCATTTGCTTTTGCTTCACAGTTTGTGATTTGTGAACACTGTATCAGAAACTTTAATACTACTGTACATATTTCAGCAGTTGACAGCTTTGTAATATACTTTTAATACTGATTGTGGACAATTTTTATAATTGCCTTCCATGTTTCTTTGGAGACATGAGTGCTATTAGCAAACCATATTATTTCCCTTAAGGCCCGCTAACAGGACAGAAGTAATTATACAGGGAAGTCTTGCAGCTTGTTTAAAGGCCCCGTATTTGCATTGTGAATGAAGTAAACTAGACATAAACACTGTAATTGTTGCCATGAGTTTACAGCTGACAAAATAGCTATGTGTTCCATTTTAATATACCTTGCTGGTTTCAGTTCATTTAATTGAATTGCTCGAGTGGATACAATACTACAGAAAAGAAACACAATCAGTCTACAGCCAATGGCATGTATGAATATGAAGGAACCTTCTACAATGACTTGCAGTTATTTTTTTTTTAAAGTGCTTGAAATGGTTACTTATGTGTTGCAAAGTTTGTAGCTTATGCTGTAATATACAATATGCTAATATAGTCATGTGTCATGTCTTATCCACCAAGAACTCTTGCCATTGCTCTTGCACTACCATTTTGCATTTCCATTGTAGTGTATCACTGCATTGCTGATTGGATGATTTGAATTGCATTAAAGTAGGTCCATGTATCCCAAGGCAAAGTTGAAGATGATATCTAGGCTGCACTACCCTGGATCAGAGACACAAATCTAACCATTGACCATTTGGTTAAGAAGTTTGAAATGAATCGACATTAATACTGTAAAACCGTAGACTCCGAGATGTAGTATTTGAACTGTAAATGACCATTTTATCAGGAAACAGAATTGGATACTGCTGGACTACAAGCTAAAAGGAACCCCATGAAATCCATTATGGATGGCTGCTGAAAGCCATTAAATGACACTGAGACAACACATCCTGTCACTAATTGGTCCAGTTGGCCTGTAACAAGAGCTGTGCTTCTCCTCATCTCTGTTGGTTTCCCAATTAAATACAGAGGAGCCCAGGCCTGAGAGTTGCATTAATCCTGGATGTTTCTTCTATTGGTATTCTGGCTGTCAGCCCAGGATTCCCAGGGTGATGTCATAAAGCAGTGACGGCTTACAGAACTCTTTAAAAGAAAAATGCAACAAAAAGACCGCTTAGGGTTTTAATATAAATAAAGGGCTACACCCCCTGTTTAATATTTCTTTCTAAAATTCCATCTCTATGCTATAACTTACTCCACGTCTGATGGACTGAACAGCTCACAGTGTTGGCAATTTAAAATATATCTTTGAGTGAGATCCAAAAATATTATTCAAAGGATGCTTTGTGAGGTTTCAAATCCCAATAAGAGCCAGTCCTGTACATATGAAAAAGATGCCTTCATTCCTCCCACTTCCCATCTCAGACAAGATTTATTCACTACTTTTGAGCTGAAGCGCCAGACTATGTAAACGGAGCGCCACTTAACTGCTGTCTGCTCCCTGCTAACCCAGACCTGGCAAGGGGATGAGTCAGTTGAAAATGATGCCCGTCTAACCTTGGAGGAACTTTTAAAATCTGCCGTTCTGTTCTTTCACTTCATTAATTCGCATGGATTTGTTTTGCAATTTGTCTACGGTTGAGCTGATGGCAACAAATTGAGAAGTACCCTTTTATATTATGTGTTAGAAATTCAAGTATGTTAATACATGGACTGTTAATATTGTATCTACCATTACATTTCAATAAAGTACTTCACTTAAACAATCAAGTTGTGGCCATTTATTATTGAACAATGTTGATAAAAGAAGAAAAATTAACAGGAGCATATTTTTGGCACAGTATATGTAATGAAATTACCTGACATTTTTATATCACATGCAGGCTGTCATTAGCGTCTGCTTTTTACAACAGGTCCAGGTGACCTTCAGAAGAAACCATTGCTTTCAGTGCTTGAATACCAGCTCCCAGTTGATCTGAAGTCTCCACTTTCATTTTTATACTAAATGGGCGTGCAGAGATTGTAGTGCAGACAGGAGATTGAGAAATCAAGGGCTGTGGTCCAGACTAGAACTCCTGCATTCCTAGACTGGATACATCCACAGTTGACCAATTATATGTCTTTGTAAAACTTGAGTTATAGAATAGACCAAGATATTCTGTTATTTCATGTTTCTGAATGAGTGAATTCACCCACCATATCGACAACTATGGACATAGATCACTTGGACAGCTTAAAAACACATGCCAAATAATCACACTTCAAAATGACGTACAGTATGTAGGGAGGCTTTAGATAGCCTGTTAAGAATTGTTAAATAAAGACGTAATCAGAAGTAAAATGCTTATAGATCTCTTCTTTTAAAGTTGTTAGCTGTATTTGTCAAATATTTTCAAATGTTTTTTTTTTTTTTAATGAAAAGCATTTTAAATAAAAGGAAATTAGACTCTTTAGATTTGAGGGCCTGCTTTTCAAAACATGTTTGCCCGTGCGCAGACAGTGGCCCGTTTTGAACTATCCAGCAGGGAGGTGTTCCATTTCAATGTAGCCTTCGGCAGTCGATATTCCACATGGCTAAAATAATAAATATTCATGACTGGGTTTACAATCCTCTTGCTTTCTACATATTTTGGAAGATTGTACCTTTCATTTCCAAAAAGTATTTTTTTTAATATGACCCATATTCTTGAAAGACACCCCCCCCCCCCTTTTTTTTTTTTTTTTACTTTTCACTCTGTTTTACGGTTTAATGAATCCTGCTTTTTTGTCATTATTAGCCCACCTACATACACATAGACAAACAGGTTGTTTTCCCTGAAGGGGACTGCTTTCAAACCTGCTGTGAATTATATCACATTACGCTTTCACTAATGTAAAATGTATTAATTAACCTCACAGCGTAGATGCATACTAAACGTGTGTTCTGTATTAAAGTTCCCACTTATGGCAACCTTATATAATCAAACCTATAAATTAATAATACTGTGAATATCAAACACTGTACTTTTTGTATACAGAATAGGAGTTTTACAAATCAAATAGATTTATAGCTGGTTTCTGCTGTATTATTAGCTACTGTAGCTAAGGAACTTGTTTTGGAAGTTTGTTATGAATTAGTTGAGTGTTTGCTGTCGGTTCCTATCTATACAATTTATTCACTTTGACAAATGCTTGTTCTATTTAAAATTACAACATGACATGCGACGGAATTGTTTGTGTGTGCTCCAGACAAACGATACTGGGACTGGAGCTTTTGTTTAGAAAGACAAATTAAGTTTATCCATGACAACTTTGTATATGACTAATTTGTTTCAGTCATTGAATACATAAATAAAATCAACTATCTCCAAGACGTGAATGTGTGAAGCTATGCTATACAGGTTCACAAACATGTTCATACAAGGATGTAGGAAAATGAAGACTTTATTTAAAAAAAAGAAAAGAAAAAGCATGAGCAAGTCAATAAATCTGTAGGACAGCACATGATTTACTGCTATGGAAGTGGTGCATTCCCAAAAAAGCACATGGAATCTGCTATGAAAACTGTGTTTGTTCTTTTGTATTATAAAAGTAGAGCCATCACAGGATACTAAGTTGAGTTATCATAAGTCAATAGCAACCATACTGATAGAATAATTGCAACTAATACCATTTTGACGTATTTTCATGGCTTGTATATAAAACAGTATCCATCCTAATTTTAAATCAGACAAAACAGCTGAAAGCTACAGGATTGAGAAAAGCGTAAAGGAACATGAAAGCCTTGTACTGTGTATATACAGACAGCACTCACATATCCGACCCTATCAAATTTCGACTTCAGTGACTGTTATTGTTAAACGGGTATGACGCATATCTGATTATTTCATTTTGGCCCGTTCCAGCCGTTGTATCTTTTTTGTGTTCCCAGAAAAACAGGGATCTGAAAGGACTGTGTTTTAAAATAAGTAGGCTTCCATTTAGATGTACTGTATTGGTTTTGTTGGTACAGTACTATAAACAGAAGTAGTATTTTAATTCCAAGGGGATATGATTCTGAAAATATCACTTGCCAAAACTAGAGACGACACGATAACTGTAATACAGTACATACTTTTAAATCCGGTGCGTATTGTTTAGCAAAACCAAAAGATTAAAAAAATATATATATATAAATACACAACACAACAACACTTCCACAATTAAAACAGTATCCAAAGTCAGTATTCAAAATTGCAGAATATAGTGCTCGATAAGGCCCTAATGTCACAGGTCACTTTTTTTTTTTTTTCTTTTTTTTAACGCTGGCTGTGACAGATATTCAGATAAATTGTAACACTGAAGAGATGGACTTTGTATCAGCGCTCCTGCATGCCAGGGATCTCATTTTGAAAACGTGGTCATTTATGACATGTAAAGCTCTGGAACTTAACAAGCAAATCACATGTTTGCATATTTATGTACTGCACAATGCATGTCTATTTGAATGAAACAGCGACATAGAGGAAAGCGGGTGTTAAGTGACGAGGAAGCTGGCAGAAGTATATCTACGTGACCTTAAAACTACAGTAACTATAAATAAATGTAAACAAACTGTCATAATCAATAAGAGTTTAATGCACAGACATTAAAAGTTTAATGCACAGACATTTAAACTATAAAAGACACCATTCAAAAGCAGACACCAAGGAAATATGTGAAAAGCCCAAAGTGTTATTATTATACGTTAGATTTTAATTCTAGCCTCTTTCATATACATGCTGAATCTTTAGCACCACGCAGAGGCGGATGATGGGTTGACACACACACAAAGAGAGAGAGAGAGAGAGAGAGAGAGAGAGAGAGAGAGAGAGAGAGAGAGAGAGAGAGAGAGAGAGAGAGAGAGAGAGAGAGAGAGGGTCCTTAAATACTGAACACAGCAACTCCTACGCAATAGTTTAGAAAAGGTTAGAAGGGGCTGTTTAGATTCAAAATCAGAGCTGCTTTCACTAATCTTTCTAATGCCACCCTAATCATCGCGTCATTCTTTTATTTTATTTTTGATAACTACACATGGCCCCCTCATCCGAGAGCAGCTCCACCCAGGACTAACGCGTGGGGATTCTCACTTTTTTCCCTGCTCGCTATTCAGATGGAAGGAGGGGGTACGCAAGGCAGATGCTTTCCAGTCATGTCCATATTACAAGAAATGGGACCGAATCTCTCTCAATCTCTACTACACCCAACTGGACGGCTGCAGTCTTCTTGCGCAGATCACCAGATCCCCTTTCTGCTACAGATCTGAAATAAGGCAGGTATATAATAAGAGATGTATGTATGTATGTATGTATGTAATGTATGTATGTATTTATGTATATATTTAATAAAAACGTTCAGATATGATTTAGATCGTTAATGGAATGTTAGTACCAGTTTCGCTGCGTGTTTGTTATGGTTCTGCATTTGTCTTAAATATAGGAATGTATAAATAATTCCATACCAGTTGATGAAATATTTTATATGTCATGTAACAAAGCTTAGTTGATCTTAAGTGCAGCGGGTTCAGGTAACCAATAGACACCTAACCTCACTCATCGAGCTTACCGTTTTGCCGTACATGTCAACCCCTAAGTGTTCATACCAGTGAGACCCCGGCTGAAAAACCTTGGCATTGATTTTGTTTTGTTTTTTTTGGGGGGGCACAAGATTTTTGCACATGGCAGACAGCTAGGACACTGACCTAGACTTAAGGGCTATCCACTCAGGGAGCTAAGCAAAAAACCACTACAGCAAAAAAAAAAAAACAAAAAAAAAAACAAAAAAACCTGTACTCATGAAAAGAAAATACTGTCTGCTTTTACTCCTTTTGTGGAGACGAAATAGAATAAATACAACAAATAAATAGTCAAATAGTCTGGGTACACAACACACACAAAAATAAATATTTAATATTTAATAGTGAATGTTTATATGTGATTTGGTTTAACATGTAAATAATTTTAAAAAACTGAGAATTAGTTTAATATGCTTTTTTAAATTGATTTTCAGTTTTAATAAAATCTTCAATTAGTGTGTGAATGTGATTATTATTATTGGTCAACATTATTAAAACAAAGAAGCGTCGTTTTACAGAAATACGAAACCAGTGTGTGGTGCTCCCCATCACTGACTAAAATTAATGTGAAATAAAGATAGATAGACATACCATCAATTTCCAATTGTTGTTATTTCTTACCATATGGCGTCTTTCTTTGTATTGTCTTTATGACCACTGACACTGGCATCATAAAGAACATTATATTTTTCGACTTTAATAATTAAATTCCCATTGATGTCCATTTCTCTTTTATTTGTGTGTTAATTTCTGTGTGAACGAGACAGTGACAGTCTGACAACCTCATCTCCTTCGACTCTGCCCGAGTAATGACGTGTTGTGTACAGAAACATAGAAGGCTCGCGCAGACCAACGTCAGTTTAAGACAACAAGGCAATTCTATCTTTGGAGTAAGGGGGGAGTTTGCGTAGCAGCTACAGGAATATAGAGAATGGTAATGTACATGTGTTCATGGCGCCCCCCCCCAACCCCCCCAAAAGAAATAATACGCTTGGACAGTTGTATTGGATTTACCGCTGTATCATGTATAAAGAATTTCGCAGCCTCGCAAACAATAACAAACTTATGCACAAACGTGAGAATCCATTGCACCGCTGTGAGACTCTCAAAATTGTGAAAAACTGTGAGTTTCACAGGTAAACCTTGAGACTTGACATGCATGGTTTTGCCAACATACATACAGGTGAGAAAGTAGCCAGCTACCACTGTTACAGATATTCCATCATCTCAATCGCAGCTTTTTGAATAAGAAGGTGAATTATATAGATTAAAAAAGAATACATAAAGAATGACTTTTTCTTGATTTGTTCATGAATGATCGACCCCCAACAATGCCATACAGTCAAAACTAAAAATGTAAATGTATGCACCGGAACGACGCAAAATAAATAGGATTGAATACTGTTTTTTGACACCCCTCAACTCGGGCATTGAGCTATCAGAGAACAGCTTCAATGCACGCGGTCCAGCCGGGTGAAGCAGCATCCAAAATGACGAAGGAAACAAGAATACTTGCTGTTGAATAAATACCCAGAGCTTTATGACAAAGATCATAACAATTATAAAGATACAGATTTGGAAGACAATATATGGGAGTCCATTTCGAAGGAACTGGATAAGCCTGGTATGTATGATTTATTGCCATATGTGTTCAAATACAGTCAGAGAAGGCACTCGTAATTACTACATCATGCTGACATTATATATACAGTGCCTATAGTAAGTATTCACCCCCTTGGACGTTTTCACAGTTTGTTGTGTTACAACCTGAAATCTTGATTTACACAACGTACTCAACACTTTGAAGAGGCAAGAGAATTTTTATTGTGAAACAACACTTAATGAAAAATAAAAAAACTGAAATGTCTTGGTTAGATAAGTATTCACCCCCTTGAGTCAATACTTGGTAGAACCACCATTGGCAGCAATTACAGCTGTGAGTCTTTTGGGGTATGTCTCTACCAGGTTTGCACATCTGAATACTGCAATATTCGCCCATTCTTCTTGGCAAAATTGTTCAAGCTCTGTCAAGTTGGATGGGGATCATTGGTGGACAGCAATCTTCAAGTCTTGCCACAGATTCTCAATCGGATTCAAGTCCGGGCTTTGACTGGGCCACTCTAGGACATTCACTTTCATGTTTTTAAGCCACTTCAGTGTCACTTTTGCTGTGTGCTTGGGGTTATTGTCCTGCTGAAAGGTGAATCTCCGTCCCAGTCTTAGGTCTTTTGCAGACTGAAGCAGGTTTTCCTCAAGGATTTGCCTGTATTTAGCTCCATCCATTTTGCCCTCTACCCTGACAAGCTTCCCAGTCCCTGCCGATGAAAAGCATCCCCATAGCATAATGCTGCCACCACCATGCTTCACAGTAGGGATGGTGTTACCTGGGTGATGTGCTGTGTTGGGTTTGCGCCAGAAATAACGCTTTGCATTTAGGCCAAAAAGTTCAATTTTTGTTTCATCGGACATACCGAATCTTTTTCCACATCTTTTCAGAGTCTCCCACATGCCTTTTTGCAAGTGGGATTTTACATGGGCTTTTTACAGAAATGGTTTCCTTCTTGCCACTCTTCCATACAGGCCAGATTTGTGGAGTACCTGAGCTATTGTTGACACATGGACAGTTTCTTCCATCTCAGCCACGGAACGCTGTAGGTCTTTCAGAGTTGTCATTGGCCTCTTGCTGGCTTCTCTGACCAATGCCCTTCTTACTCGGCTGCTCAGTTTGGGAGGACAGCCTGCCCTAAGCAGATTCTGGGTAGTGCCATATACCTTCCACTTCTTAATGATCAACTTGACTGTGCTCCAAGGGATATTCAATGTCTTTGAAATCTTTTTATACTCCTCCCCTGATCTGTGCCTTTCCACAACTTTATCCCGGAGTTGTTTTGAAAGCTCATTTGTCTTCATGGTAGTATCTTTGTTTTGAATGCACTACTCAACTGTGGGACCTTACAGAGACAGGTGTATTTAATCTGAAATCATGTGAACCACTTTTATTGCACACAGATGGACTCCATTTAACTTATTGTATGACTTAATAGTTGGTTGACAGTGTTCATCACAGTTTTACTGCTGTCTGTTGATCATATACATCTATCTATTTACAGTATCTGACCAAACCAAATAATAGGCGATAGTTTCCTAAGAGTAATACATGTTACTGTAATTAGTTATCCCTATTTATCCAGCAGGACAGCGTTTGGTAGAGACGGCAGCAGCAATGTGAAGGGTTAGTGCATTAACCTAGTGAACCATGTCGCCCCTCAGCAGTTTATATTTTAAAAGCATTACCCATTGAAGAATCCGACCTACATTATCCACAGTGATGTGATTAATGCAGATCAATGCGCAAACCACCCTCACTAACTGTACTGGACTTTAGGTTCCCAGAAAACACTAAATGTTGGCAGACAGCCAAGAACAGCAGTTTAATTTGGACAACTATTTTGTTCCTTATTTACAATGCTATTCTGTTAGAAATAAGTCTTTGTATAGAGCATTTTGTATTAACAATTTAAAAGTTTGCCTGCTGATCTAAATAGCCTTTCATTTTTCATAGTATTTCCATACTGCCTTTGTCTGATTAGGATCTGTCACTGATCTGAGCGAAATCAAGTTTGAATTAATTCACGAGTTATACTAAAAGATAATCTACAGTAGTACTTGTTTATTATCATGGTAAACAGCACCCAGTGATACCCACTTGCTAGTGAATCCCCTGAAGGCTTATCCAAAAATACTTTATCAATAATATACCAGATTATGTTCATTTATATCAAGGGAGGTGAGAGGTTCACTGGCTCCATTCAGTATCTTCAAGCATGGATATGACCTCCTTAGCCAGCAGAATACCATTCATGACTCCTTGGAGGTTTATTGATGC
This sequence comes from Acipenser ruthenus, assembly GCF_902713425.1. NCBI lineage: Eukaryota > Metazoa > Chordata > Actinopteri > Acipenseriformes > Acipenseridae > Acipenser > Acipenser ruthenus. Next base: position 23,702,222 of record NC_081215.1, read on the forward strand.
AAGTATTAATGAGTATTCTGTTTCATATAACCACAGGAAAGCAAGTGCCTTAGATTACTATTTGCTTTTAATTAGAACAATATTTTAGAATTCAGTTTTGTGGTTCCTATTAATATTACATTTACAACTATGGCCAAAAGTTTAGCATCAGCCTATAAAATCAACAAATTTTGCTTCATAAAGTTGAGTGAAACTTGCTGAATAATGTTCTGTTAACATATTGAATTACATACTGCTTTGTAGTTTACCATATATTTAACATAAAATTGAAAAATGTGACATTTCGAAATCTAACATGAAATACTGTACTACTATTATGGCTTCCAGTAGATTTTTGCAATATAATTTTGTAGTTTCTTTGATTACATGCTGTTAAATAAAATGCCTAAATTATGTTCATATAGTTTTTTTTTATTTTTTAAATAACATCTCAATGCTAAAAAAGTTAGAACTTAAAACATAAGTTTGTCTTTGTAACAGCTTACTTTTAACACAAACTTTATGACAATTCCTTTCTGTTATTCATCTGTGAAGTGGCGTCTGTGCTTGACACTTTATAAAGGTTATAGAACGATGTAAAACCTTTTGCAGACAAAACTCAGACGAGCAGAAACAGCTGGGCAGTGTAAAACCACTTGTTGTTTATGAAGTCATCACAGCAGTTGCCACAGGTTAAACATTTCTGACAGAGAACCAATTCTGCCTTATTTTGGGGGGAATTAGAGGTGTTTTGGAGAGTCTTTCTTCCTGTTACGCCCGTTTACTGTAAAACATGAATAGACTTTCAGTGCAGTGTTTATTTGTCTTTTCCTGCAATTCCTTTTTTTTCCCCCCTGTTTGCATCACAGATAGCACCAGAACGGATCGCAGAGTCTAAATGAAGGTGTTCAGCCATGCAATGTTCCTGGAAGGCTGTTCTCCTGCTTGCCTTGGCTTCTATAGCTATTCAGTACACAGCAATCAGGACATTTACAGCCAAGCACTTCCAGATCTGTCCGGTGGCTAATCCACAGAACTGTGGTTTAGGACAAGAAACTGATTCCTTTGACAGACTGTGTGATGAGTATCCTTCCTTTACTTACAATATCACCAGGAAGACACATATTCTAATCCTGGCTACCACCAGAAGTGGCTCTTCTTTTATTGGGCAACTGTTTAATCAACATTCCGATGTGTTTTACTTGTTTGAGCCTCTTTACCACGTGCAGACAACACTAATTCCCCGGCTGTCCCACAGCAAAAACGTTGCGGACAGGAGGGTCATGCTGGGTGCCAGTCGTGACCTCCTGCGAAGTCTGTACGACTGCGACTTGTACTTTCTAGAAAGCTACATCAAACCTCAACCGGTGAACCACACGACGGACAAACTTTTCAGAAGAGGAGCGAGCAAAGCCTTGTGCTCGCCGCCGGTGTGCGACGCTTTCCGTCCCAGCGAGGTCAACATCGAGGAAGGGGATTGCGTTAAAAAATGTGCTGCTCTAAACATTACCTTGGCCACGGATTCCTGCAAAGACCGGAGACACGTTGCCATCAAAATAGTGAGGGTTCCAGAAATCAGCGATATCAGGGCTTTGGTGGAAGACCCTCGGCTAAACCTGAAAATTATACAGCTGGTTCGAGATCCCAGGGGGATCCTGGCCTCCAGGATCGAAACCTTCCGAGATACCTACAGACTGTGGAGGATCTGGAGGGCTAGTGGCAGGAAACCGTACAACTTGGACTTGTCCCAGCTGACGATGGTCTGTGAGGATTTCCTGAATTCCGTCTCCACTGGGCTTAGCAGGCCACCTTGGCTGAAAGGGAAGTACATGGTGGTGAGGTACGAGGATCTAGCAAGGAACCCGCTCAAGAAAACCAAGGAGATCTATGAATACCTGGGAATGTCCCTGGACAGTAATGTGGTAAAGTGGATACAAACCAACACTCGGGGAAACAACGAGTTATCAGCCAAGCAAAAATACGGGACAGTAAGGGACTCGGCAGCGAATGCTGAAAGCTGGAGGTTAAAACTCTCTTATGACATGGTAGACTACACCCAAACTGTTTGTCACCAGATTCTAAACCAACTGGGTTACAGAATGGTAGAATCCCCAGAGGAACTTAAAAACACATCCCTGACGTTGGTTGAGGAAAGGAGTTTTTCACCATTTTTGTAATACTGTACTGTAGTTCTGGGACAACTATTTTTGATATATTTATAACTGTTGCCTTATTTTTCAATTTTTGCACTATGATTCCAAAACCTTGAAGGCATCTTTTTGGATACCCTTATTTCTTACAAACAGCACAAAAATAGATTCTGAACTGTGTAAAGTGAATTGAGCTAAAATCAATTAATGGCAATGCCCCATACTATTTACATTGTGAGAATAGACAAAACAGTAACACACACAAGCAGACAACCACACCTTGTCTGATGTTGTATAATGTTTACTCAACAACGAACCAAAACTCAAGCACCATTCTCCTCTAAATGATAATTGTTTGCTGGCTGTTGCATTGACAAAAGTGAATGTTGTTGCTTGTCCATTTTGAGTAATTTGACCAATATGGTTCTGTGACAAATGTATTAAATACCTGTTCAACAAACTTTAAAAACATGTGCAATAAAAACCAGAATGTTGCAGTTAAACCTTAATAGTATTTTTGTTCTATAAAAACAATTTTGAGAAAGAAAAATGCCCATATATGTCCATGGTAAGCTGCAGCTATATTCCATTACAACTCTGGAAGTCTGATTCTGTGAACTTGAAGTATTCATACAATTCTCTTAGAATATTATTTGAAAAAAGTTGTAAGTGAAAACATGGACACAATAACAGAGAGTCAGCAAGAAAGTGAATTTCTGTGAGAATTCTCTTAGTACTTCAGGTGGGAGCTAAAAGGTTAACCCTATTCTGTATTTCATGAATTACAAAGTTATGTATTTTATATTTTGTTTTCACTCAACCCCCTTTTAAGAAGAAGCAAAGGCCATATTTCAACTTCCATTTAAACAGGTGGGTTTTTCTCCTGTGTGTGACATACAGTGCATGTATGTGTCTCCCATGCAATATAAAAAGGACTATAAAAGATTATAGTAATAATGAACACAAACAAAGCACTCCAGTCATATTCTTTCCTCGTTTCACCTCTCATGGTTATCATAGTTATGGAGTAAATGTTTTAGCCCTGCCTACAGTACTACAGTAATAGTCTGTGGTTAAATGACTTCATTTCAGAAAAAAAAAAAAAAAACAAATGTCCTTAGTCTACCACCGAGTGTGTAATCTTGGCATACACAGGTATTGGATTTCATAACAAGGTTGTACAGATCTTACTGAGGTTTTGGAAAACATTTTGGGCAGTGACTATGAAGGGGAAAAAAATCAACTAAAAACCCAGAAAGCACATCTTGCTTAATATGATTTTGCTCAGGCTGTAATGTTTGTACACTTGCATCCATTTTGAAATGCCAGCTGCTATACCTATAAAAAGGCTCTTGTTAAACAGGGTTCGTTTAAGTCTTGTTTGTATGTCTTTGTTGGTTCGTAATGGTGCAGCAGAGAACAGTTTTATTTATTAAAGAGTACATGGTTCTGCTTTGTGATTTGTCTTTTTTACTCCAACAGCTCGGGAAAACCAAATGAAATGCATTGTGAACCTTCAATGTCAATTATTTCTGTGTGATTTGTTTTAGGGTCTGTGTACACACACACACACACACACACACACACATATATGTGCTGTAACTATCATAATTATACCAAAACAACCTTGTAAATTATTTCCCCCCCAAAAAAAGCAGTGTTGTAAGATGCACACAATCTTTTCATATTGTATTTCCTGACGGGCTTTAGTGTGTAAAAAAAAAAAAAAAAAACTTCCAAATGTCCAAGTACATAGAACACAATTGATGTAATTCCTATTAAAAACTGTGCTCCTTTTTAGGTAAGGATCATCATCAATAACCTTTAGGTGACAATTATAAAAGAATAATAATAATTTGGGGGGGGATGTTTTGGTTTTGGGAATTTGACTGGTAGCCTTGTAATATAGTGTTTTTTTTTGGTTGTGAATTTTGCCCTGTCTTGCCAAGCCATCATTTTAAGCAAAGCAGCTGTAAACACAATGGTAATAGCTTCAGGAGGATAAAAATATCCAACTCAAAGTGACACCTATAATTATTTTCACACATGCAAATTATATGTAAGTTTCTTATCTTAACTCCCCAGGAGGTCCTGAAAAGATGTAGGCAATCTTCTCCAAGTATGGAATACCGTGGATGATTGTAAATAGTCGTCTAAATAATGATTTGTGTATCCTTAATGCTAACATCGGGCACTGCTTATTGTCTCAGTAAGATGCCACAAAAACTGAATAGATCCAAGACAGACAGACAAACAAACAGACAGACAGATAATGATGCAATGGAGATCAGAGTTGGAGGGAATTCCTAGCAGTGGCCACACTACATTGTGAACAGACTGCAATCTGGCGGATTTGCCTGTTTAAGGGATAAGCAAATCAGAAAAGTCGTAACAATATAAACCCGGGCAGGGAAAGATAAAACACAGGGATGGGATATAAAAAAAAATAATAATAATACATGAGGGAAATGAAAAGCACACAGGAAAGGAATGGAGCAATCTGAAATCCGATGCAAGAACAGAAACCCAAAAGAAAATATAGGATGGAAAGCTTATGGGGAGGAGAGGAATGGTTTTTTTTTTAAACTCGGCAGTGAAAAAAAGCGAAATAAAAGGGAAGAAATAGATCAGTGGCTTGGAAAATAAGTCCTCAAGTTAAGCAAGAGTAAAATCAGCTACAGCAGGAAGCAACCCAGGTTTGTCAAATTGTGAAGGGTTAGATGGGGCAAGAGAAAGAAGCAAGACTATTATTTTTTAGAAGCCCTTTTTGAAAAGGTCAGTCCCATGGACACAGCCTTGTGTGTTATCAAAATACAAAGCATTCTCCCTTCTTGTTTCAGCCCTGTACCACAGTACTTCGATTCCTCTGTATTGCACAAGGACACGATTCTATGCTGACTGCATCTCCATTCCCACATGAAAGCAAAAAACAACTTTTAATCACTATAGCTTTATATATAATTTCAGAAAAACCTGACATAAATTAGATGGCCAGTTATCCGATATGATGCATTTCAGGTCTTCGTTTGGTATAAACAAACCCAGTCTTTGGATCACTGGAACATGTATAAACTATAAAAGTATAAACAAATACCATATCATGATTGGAAATGTGACGAAGACTATCCATTAAAATACAGACAAAGTTTATTTAATAGAATACAGCATCAGGTTTGCAAAAATAGTTCTATAATTGACAAAATCTAAATGCTCTTTTAGTTTGATTTACAGTACTAGAGTTGCCATTACAATATTTCTTACGTCGCCTTTATGTGTAGAACAGGAAAAGACACAAAATCCTGGAAGAAAACCATATATAGAATATATATGTGTATATACGTAGCTACAGTCTCAGAAGCATGCAATGTTTTAATGTACATTACTAACATGCTGAACCAGTGATTTCCATTGCAAATATTACTATCTAATGAACAAAAATCACAGTGACTTAGAAGTAGATAAAGTAATTGGATCAGGAATGAAAACAAAACAACAAAAATACACCAACATTACATTGTCCTTTTTGTCGTATTTTAACAGGACTGAGAAAAGACCATGTTGTAGAAGAAAAGCTCTCCTAATAATCTCCTCAGCTTCAGTAAATACATACTGTATTTCTTTATATCACTAACACTCGTGAATACCCACTTCTTCGATTGGAATCGTATTAATTCTCCCGAATGTCAAACCATTTTATTTAATTAACCCCAAGGGAAATGTAGCACATTTCACCATTTAGCTAAACGACATAGGCACATTAAAATGCATATATGCAAAAACAGTGTACGCAAGGTTACGGAATAACATGAATATTTTTCCATACCCTCAAAACTTGATTCTTTACCCACACTTAATTATTACGTGTGGCTATGTTCACCCCTGCGATGCTTAAATAAGTGAAACAAAAAAACAGATCTCTGGTACTATGAAAACATTTAAATGTTCTAATTGACTACATGAATATGAATATGCTGGTCAATATTACAAGTAAGTTTACTAAGATTGTATACAGTATGTTGAATGCTGTGGCTGGTCCACTTTTACTGGAATGAGGCACAGCATTAAAAATACATTAGTAGTTACATGAAGATGCATTACATGACAAAGCAAGGTGTCTAGAGCTATGTATAAAACATATGTTCCAGGATGCTCGGCCATAAAAGGGATGCATTCTAAGATCAGCAGGCACTTCTAAACTGACATATTCATAAAGGTGTTCATTATAAAGCCTTGTGAACATGGGAGGTTTTTTTTTTCGAAATGCAAGTCTCAAGGACTGTAGCTCAGTCCCTAGTACAAGGACATTGTGCATAGCATTTCCACAAGTTTCACTTCACTAGCAAGCCTGGCTGTACTGCAGATCAGAGAGCTGTGTCTAGCCCAGGGGTTTTATGTTTCAATTTGGTCAGCATTTCCAACATTTTAAAATATCTAAGCTTTTTTTGTCCCCCTGCTGCCTGCATCAGCATCCAGCTTTAGCAAAATAATTATCTGTAAACAGTGACTTAGCAAATCGTGTGCACTGTGTCGGTCCATTTGCATGCTAGATTCATACAGAAAGTTTCAAACACGTTTTTATTTTATTTTTCTTTCCATCTGGACATTTTTACAAGTATTAAGCAAGAAAGGAGATCTCGTTTTTTATAGTGAAATGCCAAGAGCACTGCAGGGGTGTACTGTGTTAAAAGAAAGCTAATACATCCTGTTGGTCACTTTCTCAGTCAGTACCTACCCTGGTACAGTCTCTGTTATCTGTACTCAGGTGTATCCCAAATATAACCAAAAATAAAGAAACACAGATTACAGCATACATGATTTAATCAGACTTGTCCTTCTTCTTTGTTGTGAAGGGAACTTTGCTGGCGACAGCTGAGCCCACAGCCCCAACTCCTCCAGTTACCACGGAGACGCTTCCTTTCACCAAACCGACGCCTGCTGCAGGCATGCTCGTCACTGCTGTCTTGGTGAGCTCATAGCTTTTGATGCCAACCCAGGCAACCCCACCTAGAGTGGCTCCGACAGCTCCCCTTGTCATATTGAAGAGGCCTCCCGTTACTCTCCAGATCACTCCAGACTCTGCTTTTGGGTGATCTTTGTCAGAATCTGAAAGATAGAAAAAAAAAGCGCAATATAAGCACACATTTATTATTTTACATGGTACAAGATACTGTTCCCTCTAAAACAGATTAACTTTAGTCACAAGTTGACTCTAAGCAATCCAGTTGAAGGTCTACTAATTAAATATTAATATTTTCCAATGAGGTGAGCCCAGGGGTGATTGTAATTACCTGAGATAAGCTAATTTTTCTGAAAGCTTTATGGTAAATACTGGTAATCATTTTGCTGAATAACAACAAAACAGTTTTGAGTACCTGGAAATAGGAATCTTAGCCCAACTGAATGAAAACAAAAATATACATGTAGTGGTTAAAGGTCCCAGCTGAATTAATGAAAACACACTTTCTGAAAAGCCCCTTAATGTGTTACACAATACCCTGCAAAGTTTACAAGAACTGCATTACATTACCACTGCTGTGTCCTGTGTTGTCTGTATTTGTTGAGATATGGGACAACACCAGATACAGCAAAACATAGTAATGTGCTTCTTGTAAACACTGCAGGGGGTCCTGAAGTATATACTTAGATATACATTTCCTTACAGCCTATTGAACGATCCATTTTAACCCTAATGTTCTTGAGCTACTGTAAAGGAGATGTCTGAAAGGCATGCTTTACCTTGGCTGACCCAGAAAGTACAGTGAATAGTCTAGCATTCAATTGCAAGCCTCTGGGGTATGAGGTATTACTGGTCTGTGTGTGCCACTGCATTTTATCAAACAGTAATTCTGTGCTATACCGGCATTACTACTCATGCATACAATATAATAAAAAAATGCAATTTGAACCTATTACTATAGCAACTGAAAAACAACGTTAAACCAGTTACTGGAATAAGATTATCTCCTAATAATCAGGCTTGAAAAAATAAGGACAAAGTATGAATAGCATACCATCTGCATTCTGTAACTACTGTAATATATTTCTGAAAATAAATTTGCATTCATTAATGAGTGAATAGAATTTAAACCAGACGTGACGTATTTTTTTTTTTGTAATGTATCTTGGCAAGAAACAATAATGAATGACTATTTAAGATGCTGACAACCCCCTCTACCCCCTCCCCCTGCAAAAAAATAAATAAAAATGACTCACAGCTGGATCCACAAGACTGCTTTACAAATAAAATCATTGATTTCAGATTGTGAAGTTAGTAATTCATTATACACACACACCCTCCCCAATTTCCCCATCTGTAAAACTCTAAAAGTAATGATAAATGGGTTCCCTGGCGCAAGCTGCATAATGTGACATAATGATGCATTTACTGCGCCATGCCTTGCTATCATGTTATGGCGACCATATCACACATTTATTTAGCTTCTTTGCCTAGCCAGACACAGCCTATTGAAAGATCCCTTCACATGACCTGAATTAAAAAATACCCCCCTCACCCCCAAGCATGTTCTCAGTTCCTTCGTCAAGTTTCTATTTGACAGCTTCCAACCACCTAATAATCCCTACGGCACCTTGTTCACATGGCTTAAACACTCTTAAAGAAAAACACTGCAATAGCATTACAAACAAATTAACTCACACATATACACAGTAACTTTAAACAACAATCAGTTCTCACCAGGGCTTTTTTAAGAATAAATATCCAGGGTAAATGTAATAGTTTCAGTTATATTGACATGCAAGTGATTAGGCACAGGATTTAACTTCGTCCAGTCATGGGCTGTGATCCTGTACAGTGTTTGTGGTGACTGTTACTCCTTTGAGAGATTTTGCTGGTAGGGCAGATTTATAAGCCAATCCTGTGAAACAATTACCCCATTCACACTTGTGATTTAAGGCAAATTTTTATATATATATACTGTAATATTCCAGCGCCTGTTATTGTGATTATTATTGTTAGTTATTCTACTGGCGATAGAGCAGTGGTTTATTATGTATCGTGCATGCTGTTGAGCAAAGTGTATTTGATATAGGACAGTGTATTGCTGTATTAAGATTAGGACGCTTCCCTTAATGAAGTTGCCGTAGTAGCTACATGTGGAATATGTTCGGTAATCTTCGAAGGGGTAATGCTGATGTTCAGTCTTTACTTGCAATGGTCAGGGACTAGAGAATATTAATGACAATGATAATAATAACGAGTAAAAAATAGAATAGTTTAACGATTGTGTTTGTAAACAAAGACGGTATCCGTACAGGTTAAAGAAATATGCATAACTGAGAAGAAACGTGTAATGTAAATTATATGAAAGCTTACTGTAAATGGAATACATGTTAAATAATACAGTTTATTTTTGTAAAAAATGATTCCAAATGAACCCGGTTATAATTAATTAATTAATTAATTAATTAATCAATCAATTAATCAATTAATTGATTAATTGATTAATTGATTAATTAATGCCATGTCTTTCCTTAGGAGGGAGCAGTAGTATTTGGTGGTCAGTCGTGAGCATGTCTTGTGAATGTCAGTCTTTGTACGTACAACCTGTTAGTCATTTGCAACCTGCAGTGAAGCATCCATTACGAAAATAAATATTTATACCTGTGAACACTAGCAAGTTGCTGTTTCCTGTGTTTTAAATACCTCCGTTTTCTTGAGAGAATAATGTGATTGTGGGTGGGGGGTAAGCTCGGATCGTCACCCCGTTACACACCATAACATTAAAAGTCAAAATAGTCAATAATATGTTTTTTTTTTTTATTTTTATTTTTTAATATATACCATACAATTGAAACTGTGCAGCATTGAAAAAATATATATTAATAAGAAACATCTGCTACAAATCAAGGATTACTGTATATCCCGATTGCTCTTCCATTCTGAGAGCAGGCTATCGTTCCATTTAAAAAAAAAATGTAATATTCGCCACATTTTAGGCCTGCTTTTAAGTTACAGACCTAAATATGCGATGGCCCTGGGCCAGCACAACAGAGTGAACTGGGTTAGCTTAACTGACCTATAAAAGAACAGGGCAGATAAACACTCTTTAGGGGAAAGGCAGTCGGTTGCAGTGTGGAAAGTATTGCACTGTAACTAACATTTAACCCATAAGACCAGCCAATGAAATATTACAATTGAGGTTTCACTGCTTAACAAGCTTGGGAGTTCTGCCTCTGAGAGCTAACACAGCTGTACTGAACTGGAAAAATCTTCCACAGCTTCAATAAAATCTGTTAACATTCAAATCAGTTCATGGTTTATCTTGCATCAGCTTAGGGTGAGTACCCATCACAGTTGTCTTTTCTGTAAAGTAAATGCGTGATGCGTGATTGTTATTACTTAAATCACTGAATAATTATAATAATTCTACTATGAATACAGTGATATGAGGTCCCCAGGGTGATCCAAGTACATTAGGGCTTGAAAATATTGTTTCAACAATAAAAATCAAAAGCAGCTGAGAACCTGGGGTTTGAGTGAAGGTTTATTCAGAGACTGTGAAACACAGATTCTAGCAGATTAACATTCTCGCTCAGTTCTGTGCTCCAATTTAATCAATGATCTGTCCTTGCACGAACATTCTTCCTACCACGATCTCTTTTGCACGTCAATTTTATGAAAAGCGCTTCTTTCACCACCACTTCTCTCCTGTATCAAGTCTAGGAGAGACAAAAGGAACCATGGTACATTTGATTTATCCTGGGGGGGGGGGGGGGGGATCAATATTACAGGGTGCTTCAGAAGAACGGATGAACATCTTGCCGGAGGCTTTCATTTAAAGTAATAATGTGCTGTTCATACACAAAAGAAAAAAAAAAGAGAAACACTTATATCACCAGCAGTACTGCGGTACTCACTTTGAAGCTGTAGTCGAGTTTTATTTACTGTTGTTTCATATGATCAGAGGTTGTTAACAGTACTGTCCCAGAAGTTTTCGGGGTACAAAGAAAACAAAACAAAACAAAAAGCCTGTCCTGAACCAATTAGTCTTGCCCCTCACTAAGTAAATGGGAACGGGAAGTTACTTCATTGGAAATATAATGTCACAAACATGTCTTAATACCTTCTTTAGATGCCAAGTCAAGCAATCAGCAAGCTACGATACATGTTTCAGTAACTACAGTTAAAGATAACAAGGTATTTTTTGCTTGATGAATTATTTAGAGTAGACACTCATAAGAGAGGGGGGCTGAGTTGATCCACAGTGACAGATATATCTTGTGATACTGCCAACACTGGTAATGTCACAAATATTTAGACTCGCTGTCAGTAATTATTTATTCGTCTTTAATGCCAATCTATGCCACTATTAAGGTATTCATAACAGTCTACATTTTTCATGATATGCTCATACATGCCAACAGTCCCTATATTTACCCATAGAAAAAAAAATCATTTATTCTGCACAGTAGTTAGTGAAAACAACACACTGTGCTGTTCATGCAGTTGGCACAAAGGTATGAACGATGTCTGTTTTTACTGTCATGATGGTCGTATGGTGTTGAGTTGGGGGGAGATGTCTATTATATGATGAGTGTTTTTTGCATATGACCCAAATCCAAATGCTGGCAAGTATGTAAACTGCTTCATCTTCTAAGACGTTTAGAGCCAAGATTTCTGTTCTTATTTACTGACTGCTGCTCCAATAGCTTGTCTTCAGGCACAGAGTCGACTGTTGTTTTACCTTTATTTTTCATCACTTTGTATCAGTAGTTGAGGCTGGGGAACTGACTGTGTCTGTAATTTGTGATGTGTTGCAGTATTAGAAAATATGGATTGATTGGAAAGGGATGCTTATATTAAATGTTGGGGGTATTCCTCAGGATCCAATACTCCCTGCAGGTTTTTGTGAAATGTTCTGAAAACATCTATTGACCCTGCTGACAGGATGCTGATCGCTGCTGGATGAAATCTCAGAATGGTCTCCTTCAGGCATATTGCATTCAAAATGGCATTCCTACAGACAATTATAAGACTCTGAAGATGTACAGCAGGGATGCTCCTTCACAGAATGTGGCTTTCTTCCTAGGGTCTTGTCAGGTCATTAAGGAATTCTCAGATTTTGCAACTGAATAAAATACCCACAGAGCTGGCATTGATATTTATTATACCGTGTAACAATTTTTTTTGGGTAGTAAGTGTTATTTCCTAATTGCTTATGCCTCAAAAGTATAGAAAATGGCTATTATTCCCCACAAACTATGCTTTTGTGACCAGGACAGTGATATTTTGAAATTTACCTATTTTCCAGAACATTCCAGATAGATTCAGTGCTGAGTAAACTTGGAGTAACTTCTAGAACTTTCTAGAACTTTCCAGTAATATAAATAGTAGTATAAATACAGGGGCCTTAAGCCCACCAGTTCAGTTTAGTTCCAGCTGCCTAAGTGGATACATATCTGCATTTTTCTGAGATGGCATCAAGAGGCTGCAAGCATCCGGCAGACGCATTTTGCTATGTCTGCGGCCAATTTATCAAGACAAGAGAGAAAAAGTACTCTGTGGAAGCATCTGCTAAGATGTGTGAGGCCTACAAGGCATATTTCGGCATGCCTGCACCACTGCACATCAAATTGGGCCTTATGAAACAATTTGTCAGAGCTCTAGATAAGGAGTCGGCAGCCTTCAAGTACCTTCAAGACTTCTTCCCTAAGCTGTCTGAGGCAAAGGTCAAAGCCGGTGTCTTCGTCGGACCACAGATAAAGAAGATCCTGGAGTGCAATGAATTTGCCAAGAAGCTCACTAGTAAGGAGAAAGTGGCTTGGAACAGCTTTGTCGCAGTGGTTCGGGGCTTCCTGGGCAATCACAAGGCCGAAAACTATGTGGAGCTGGTTGAGACTCTGGTGAAGAACTACGGCACAATGGGCTGTAGGATGTCCCTCAAAGTCCATATCCTTGATGCTCATCTTGATAAATTCAAGGAGAACATGGGAGCGTACTCGGAGGAGCAAGGCGAGCGCTTCCACCAGGATATACTGGACTTTGAACGCCGCTACCAACGACAGTATAACGAGAACATGATGGGAGACTACATTTGGGGGCTGATTCGTGAAAGTGATTTACAGTATAATTGTAAATCTCGAAAAACTACTCATTTCTAAATCTTTTGTAGTCATTTTTGTATTACTTTAGTATAAATACATGTTAATTTGGATTCATATGTTGTTTTTTTCTGACTATGTGAACGAAAAGACACAAATTCGCCCGTTTTCTCATTGGAAATAGGTAAATTTCAAAATATCACTGTCCTGGTCACAAAAGCAAAGTTTGTGGGGTATAATAGCCATTTTCTATACTTTTGACGTATAAGCAATTAGGAAATAATACTTACTACCCAGGAACAAAAATTGTGTTACATAGTGTTATTTAAAAAAAAAAAAACCAAAAAAAAAAAAACCAGGCATTCCAGTTTTGTTTAATGCTTTCATGAATGGCAATTCTGAAAGGGATTAATTTAAACACATGCCTTTTTTTGCAAACTGTGGTCCAAACAAAAATTACATTGTTACATGATTGTATATTCAAATTCACAGTAACGGGAAATTGGAATCATCAGAGATGATTTATTCAGGAACAATGTATTTTAAGATTTTATAATTTATCATTCCACAGTTACTCAATGTTTTTTTTAATTTTTATAATGGATTCATGAATTGTTATTACACCTGAAAAAAAATTATAATGAATGTGAATTATTACATCTTCACAGCTACATCAATAATAACTCATCATTTATTACAATGTGATTTCACACTAGGCCAGGCTGTGACACAACATCTACCTCCTATCTGTAGCCAGGTCTTGCATGAATGCTCTGTGAGTTTATGGGACGAATAAAAATATGCAGGTATGGAAAACAAAAATTGGTTACATCCACCAATTCAGCCTAATTCGTACAGCTTATTGAACATATTGTTCTTAGGCAATTTAAAGTTACTAAAGAAATATTAACACACCTGTCAAATTCCAGTTTAAGTGAGAAGGTATTTGTTACTAAAAATAAAAATAAAAATAAAAAGCAGAATAAAGTTTTGTATACCCACAAATACCCACAATTTATTTTAAAACCATTTGATCCAAATGTTGGTGGATCTAACTATCTTTGAAAGTAAGTAAAATGCCAGGTTTGGCACTATTTTAATATGTATGCTATGGTGGCATTTAGATCTGCCACTGTTTAGAGCAACTGAACAGATCCAGATATATTGGGGGATTTGGCCAAGAAAACAAGAGATAATGTAAATGTAAAGGAAAAGTATATTTAAACATTGCCAAAGGTAAGGCAATTATAATAAATTAAAGCAAACAGATTTCACACCTGTTTTATGTTTAAATCATGTAGGGAGTTTTCTTTACAGTATTTATTTCTTTCATGTGTTTTTCATCTTTATATATATTTTTTATTTCATATTTGCCATTCACCTTTGAATAACCTTTTTTTAGATATGCATGCAGTTAATATTAACCTGACTGACAAATCTATTCCAGGGAAGGTTAAATGCAAAATATATATATTTTTTTATAGCATCATTGAGAAATATACGACCACTATTTAAATTTGTAAAGCTTAACCAAAACAAAAGGGTTTATCTTGTATCAAATGTGTGTATGAGCCACCTATAGTACTGCAGTAAACAAACAACAATGGTGAATCCCTCAGTGTAAGTCCCTGAAGCTTGCTGTAGAAAAGTTTTGTGGCAAAAAGAAACACCTAGTAGAAAATGATATATTCTGTGTTGAGGATGTGTGTGAGGAGCTCAATTGATTTAAACAATTGGAAAATGTCAAGAAATAAGAAAAAATTGGCACAGAGGAACCGTAAGGATTTCTTTTATTATTATAAAAATAATCATTTTTATTATTTGCAACTGTTGAATTGCTAGTGGTGCTGCAGTGATTTCCGTTCTTTGTTCTTGTTAGTATAGTTTATATCTGCCCATGCTCATCATTAAGGTCCTGTACAGTACATCACAAGCACGGCCCTGGCACAGCAGTATGACAGTCCCATTTGTTATCTCCGCTGCTGTGCAATGCATCTTTATCTGTACAGTACATCACAAGCACGGCCCTGGCACAGCAGTATGACAGTCCCATTTGTTACCTCCACTGCTGTGCAATGCATCTTTATCTGTACAGTACATCACAAGCACGGCCCTGGCACAGCAGTATGACAGTCCCATTTGTTACCTCCACTGCTGTGCAATGCATCTTTATCTGTACAGTACATCACAAGCACGGCCCTGGCACAGCAGTATGACAGTCGCATTTGTTATCTCCGCTGCTGTGCAATGCATCTTTATCTGTACAGTACATCACAAGCACGGCCCTGGCACAGCAGTATGACAGTCGCATTTGTTACCTCCGCTGCTGTGCAATGCATCTTTATCTGTACAGTACATCACAAGCACGGCCCTGGCACAGCAGTATGACAGTCGCATTTGTTACCTCCGCTGCTGTGCAATGCATCTTTCTGACAGCAGACAAATAGAGCAAGACATGGAAGACATTGTCGGGGTCCTGTTTAACAATTCAAATACAACAAGGTCTCACTCCTCTTCTTAATTAAAGGCATCATTAAGAATGGTACATGCTAAGGTGATGACTCTTGTTCTTTCAAGCTTCACTCCGCTGTAGTCTATCTGCTTGGTTCCATTTATATAAAAATACTAGCGGTGGTCAGTCCTGCTGGGGTGGTGCCAATTACTGATTCTTACACAGTAACCTCAGGTAATTGCAACACTCTTTTCAAACCTTTTAAGGACCACTACTGGCATATCCAGAAACTCCCAAAACACTTGGTCACTGAAGGATTAAGGGTTTTCTCACAAAAACTTACCAAAGGAGAGTTCTTTTTATAGTTTGGTACCCTGATGAGCATTTCAAGCTATCATTCTGGCTTTACCATTGTCAACTGCAGAGAATAGCATTTAATGTACAGAGTTCCCTATATATTCTTATATTCATTTTTTTTTCCACCCCTGAGGAAGCTCCTCATGACAGCAATTTATTCAGAGGCTTACAACACCATTTGTTTTCAATTCTCCTGTCTAGTTTAGTTTTAATGTGAGGCAGAACTGTATCATACCGTATAAAGAAGCAACATATCATCTTTGAACCCTTTCTCCCTTTTCCACGGACCCTATACCACATTTCTATTTGACAAATTGCAAGGAATACCATCCTACAATTCTCGCAGTAAATCCGTGTTTACTTAGAACTATCACATTTCTACGGACTACACAAAAAAAGGTCACAGCGTTAAAAAACACAACGAAAAACATGGGAGAAAGCAATCAAAATATGTACTGAACTTTGTGCCCACTTGGAAAATAAAGAGGCGTTGATTACTTCAACTTTTGTTATTTGTGTTATGTACAAGAGAATGATGTTTGTATTATTTATTAGATTTTTTTAAGCACCTTTCCTGTGCTGCGGCCTTCAGGAATAAAACGACAATAAAAAGATTGTGAAGCACTGTATATAATTTTGCCATGGCTGTCACTGAAAGCCATTCTCAAAATACATCAAAATAAAAACATAAAGTAGATGATTTTCTACTCTGCTGCTACAGATTTATCACTGGATTTGCGCTGCCTCTACTGGGAAGGCCATACAGAGGAAGAGTGGCGCTGAGCCTCCCCACGGAGCTCGTGAAAGTGTAATTGCAACGAGCACAAACAAATGTTTCTGGTGTAGGCCTGGCTCATAAGTCAACTGTAATAGCTCCTGACTTCAGCTGTGTGACCAAGGAGCCTGACAGAGCATCTCCGTGCCTGTACTGCTAACAGGTGAAATGAGTCCCTGATGAATACTGGCCTGCCTTCTACAGTACAAAAGGTGATTGAGATATGTGCTAACGGGATGCCATCAATTAACTCCCACTGTCTTGCTCGATGCCTTTCACCCCATCTGAAGTGCTCTCTCCAGCTGGGCGAGGGTAATATGAAGACCATGGCCGTAATTACATTCACTAAGGAAATGCATCAAGTCTGCTATTAATGATCTTTTCTGCAAATAAAACTGGGGGGGGGGGGGGGGGGGCATGCTGAGAGAATGCATGTCTGAGAACGTTACTTGGGTTACGGGAGCCTGTTTCCCGCAGAACATGAATTAAACGTGGGACAAAAAGACAGACACACCAGCCAATCCGACAATGTTTGCTTGTCGAATGCCGATTTGTCATTTTCTCCAGTTTTACAACATTAATGGTGTTGCAACATACTGTTAAACCAAAGACATTAGTTTTCAACTGCAGATCCACGAACACTACCCTTTTCTCTGCTCCTGTGATACCCCACTGCTATCCCATATAGAATTACCAGTAGATAATAGGCATTCATGCTTCTGCAAGACTCTTATACAAATGTAAAACTTGTTCTAGCCTACACTGCCTTTAAACCAACCCGAGAGCTTCACTTTCAAGACTCCCCTTAATAACAAGCTGTGATTGTACAGAAACAATAGAATAGGACATAACTAAGATATGTAAATAAGATATATTATAGCCTGCCAAGCATGTAAAGATGTTATGTTCTGGAGACGCACAATAGCTAAAAATCTAAGTGTTACTATTTGACATTACATTTTGTAATTGAATATCCAATTGTAATTTATTTTCCACTAATATATACAGTACTGTACATTTAACTTCATCTGTCAGTAACAAGATGCATGGAGATAGGAAAGAACTTAAGCTCTGAAATGCCTTTTTCTTTGAAATATGAATAAAAATGTCCACAATCTTGCTGGTGGCATACTGAAACAAATGAGCTCTTTCGTCTCTCTTGTTTTTCATATATATAATAAATAAAATCATTAATGCAATTAGTTCCTCTCGGGTGTTTGAGAGGGTCTTGAGCTGCAATACCCTGAAGTGTGCAGCAAAATGAAAATTTCAATAACACCGGTGTCAGCTCCCAGTACGATTCAGCCCCAAGCCCCCTTCGTGTTCCCAGTGATCATCAGTCAAGGCTGGTTAGCGAAGAGCAGAGAGTTATACAGAGGGAATAAAATTCTTTGGGAGTTGCTTGTTGGCTTTGGGAAAAAAAATGCATGTTCACCATTCATTTTGACAAGCCACCACCTACTCTATGTGCAAGATCAGAACTTCTACTGCAGATACCTATCCTGGTGACTATATGGATCAACTGGGGAGAAAATAGGCAGTCTGAAAAAAAATATGACGTCAATTTATAAATGCTGCAATGCAAGAATACATTTACAAAGAAAAAGGCAGGGTGAATCTAAAAGAAGAAACAGACTTTCCTGTTGTTATTTTATTACAATATTTAATAAAAAGCTATATATATATTCACTATTCACTACAAGTAAAGATGGACTTCAATACAATAACTTGACTACGGACCCCAAGTGTTTCACATTTTATAAAAAGTGAAAACACAGTGATGTAATACAAATGTAAAGGCTGCACAATATTATCTAGTATTCCAATTTCATTGCATACTATTTAATTAAAGAAGTTGTTTCCAGCATCTTGCTGACTAGAGTAAGGGGTAGTAATAGCATTACCAGATGTTTGCAGCCCTTGCTTTTGAAATTTGCATTAGTTCATGTGTGTGTGTGCATCTGAAGAATAGGTATGAAGCATTTAACAGCAGATGAACCAGCTAAAATCAGGGAACTCACTTGAGCCACCTAGTCAGCAAGGAGGTGATTGCGACTGATTGCAAGAAGAAACTGTAAACGTGGAGAAAAATGCCAACATTTGCTTGTCAACTGTACAAATACTGACTAATAACAAGTACTCCCTGTCTATGAATTTATAAATTTATTAATTAAACAAAATCAGAAAGAAATGTGCTTACACTAAAAATACTTTTTTGAAATACATTTTTATTTATTTATTTATTTTTTAAATTTAGTAAAATCGGCAATTATTTTATTATTTTCTCCTAATTTGGCATATCCAATTCTTTTTTTAGGCTCAGCTCACCGCTACCACCGCCACGCTGACTCGGGAGCGGCGAAGACGAACACACGCTGTCCTCCGAAGTGTGTGCCGTCTGCAGACAGCTTTTTTTCACACTGCAGACTCACCGTGCAGCCACCTCAGAGCTACAGCGTCGGAGGACAATGCAGCTCTGGGCAGTTTACAGGCAAGCCCGCAGGCGCCCAGCTAGACTACAGTGGCCGACCTAAGCCCTCCCTCCCCCCAGGTGGCGCTCGGCATATTGTGTGCCGCCCCCTGGGAGCTCCCGTCTACGGTCGGCAATAGAATAGCCTGGACTCGAACTGGCGACCTCCAGGCTATAGGGCGCATCCTGCACTCTACTCGGAGTGCCTTTACCAGATGCGCCACTCGGGAGTCCCTTGTAATACATTTTAATGTAAATCCACATGCATTCATGTCCTGTACACACTGATGGATACACTGTCGTTAGATCATCAATAGAGACATTGACGGAAATATATTCCTGACATGCACTGTATAATATCTGTGAACTGGAATCGTGTTCCACAGATAGAGAATGCAGTATTTAAAAGTGGGTATGAATTTTAAGTGCTTGAGTTTGTGCTACCAAATGCCCTGAGGATAACTGGGCAGCTTGAAATTGATGTGTTGTAGATACTCCTCTATTAATGATTTGTTGCCCTTAATTATTAATATGTTCCATGCAAGAATAAATAATTTCCAGTTTGACTAATTTTAGCAAAGTAACCAAAGAGATTCTTTGGGTGTACTTTATCTACCAAGCATCTTCAAAAGGTCAATTCCATTTCACATTGACAAGTAAATGTCACTTTTTTTTCAAATGCAAGTTGCAGAACGATGACATTTCAAGAATCAAGAAAAAGGTTAAAATATTCATATAAATCTATTCATACTTCTTAGTCGAAATGTCATTCTTCTGCAGTAGTTTTAAGTTGCTGCTAATGGGTTTTCCACTCTTTATATCTGAGAACCCTCATCCTCCCAACCTTTTGCTGTGTAGGCACTAGGCTGGAATAATACATGCAATTGCATTCATTTATTCATGTGAAACTGCAACATCAAAGTACCAGAATACTAATAGATAAAAAAAGCTTTGATGTACAACGTACAATGTGAAAAAACAAATGTGGGTTAAATAGGTCAGTGCCACTTGCAATGGACTTTGATACACATTCATGGGTAGAAGCAGCTGGGTTTTCAATTTTAAACAATACAAGAAATATTTTTGGGGGTGATATCTTTTAATAGGATGAGCTGAATATGTATATAAAAGCTTTCAAGACCATGAGAGAAGTAATATACTCATATACAGGTTTGGTTAAGCCTACGAATGGAGCAGCTGGGCTTCTCCTACAGATGCATTTAAGAAGAAAACTAATTTAAACTAATTCTCTGAGAGAAGTGCAAAAAGTATTGATTGATTTTTCTCTCAGTCATAACCAAAAGGCAACTACTGTGAGCAGAAAATGTTTTTAATAGCCCTACTAACCCTGAAAGCCTACCCCTACTGTTTATTGAGCTATCCTCAAAAGTACTGACAGGTGCCAATTATAGTTGAAAGCTAATGTATTCTTCTGTACAAAAAAAAAGATGATGTGCCTCATTTAAACTCCTGCACATAGACCTGTAAAAAGTAATGATTTTTTTTTGTCTTTAATCTGACCTGTTCTAAACATGTTGGTAATTTGCCAGTTACATTACCATATGAGACATTAATAGATGATGAGATCTAATGCACACAATACACCCAGAATGTTCTTACTATTACTAAACATTTTTACAACGTGCACAGTATGAACAAAAGGTGAATAAACTCCAGCAGAAACCGTTTGCACTGTTGACATTTTGACAGTGAAAACAAAAGTGTTGAAAACCCAACCTGCTAATGTTATAAATATTCAAAAGCAGGTCCCAACTGGATGGAATCCAACACTCAAGCTAACTGAATGCTATTTTACTAAAAATTACATTTACTCACATTTTTTAAATTCCAAATCCATATGCGGAATGTGGCCAGGTGTTGACTAATTGATTGATAATTGTTGCACAAAATCAATAATGTGGCTTATGGTATTCCAGCAGATAGTAAGATAAATATTGTTACATGGCCAGGGGTGAGTGTTGGGGGTTTGTCCCATTATTAGTCATTGAGGGACCTTGTTAAATTAAGTACCTGCTTTTGTTAGTTCATTGGGTGTTTTATTGGTGACATTAGGGTGAGCACAGAGAATGGCAGTGGAATCAAAACAGAGCTGGACTTCTTTAAGCAGCATGTCCCCTCTGTAAATTTTTCATTCGCAGTACGAAATGCAGCAGGTGTAAAACAACACATTTCCGCAAGGCAGATACAGTAAGCAGATGATACTGGTCCACGAATACAATCTGCATGGCTTCAAATACTTCGATAGTGGGTAGATAGAATTGAAATTCTCATTTAAAAACCTGCATATATTTTTACATTTTAAATGCAACCCCAAAAAGAAGATTATTAAGCTCCAAAAGCCTCCTAATATCCCCTGGTTTTCAGATGGTGATTGACTTCATGCCCAAATTAAAATTAGGTCTGAAAACAGCTGGAAACAGAAACTAGAATATTTACTTTTTCCTCTGGCCACAAGACCTGCAGTCATAAAATACAGCTCTTGGGGACATTGAGGTCACTTGCCTGCCTGAAGGCCAATAATAGCTTTATGCCAATTTATTTCTCTCCAGAAGCAGAGCTTGCTTTCTCATAATCATTTTGGTGTGTGCAGGGGAGATTATCAGTCAAGGTAGTTGTCACTGGTCATAGCAATAAGCTGCAGGGGCAAAAAAACTGACCAAAATCAAAACTTATCATGATATCCCAGGCAGCTGCAGCAAGAAGGCAATGAAGTAATGCATGGCAAGAGATAATCGCAAAAACGGCCCTTTGAAGTCCTGGAGACTCTGTCTGCATTGTGGAGCAGGGGTGATAAAAATTCAACACGCAAAAACACTAGGGGCAGGAGAAAAGAAACAAAACCTGGCAAAACTGTACCATCTGCAAACCTGATTGATGTGAAACAGATTTTTTAATGTCAATTTCAAGAAGATGCTTTTGTTGATTTTTTTTTAAAATTATTATTATTTTTAATTGCAGCCAGAAAATGTAATCAACCATGAACAACTTGTGTGTCTTTTTGTTTATTAATAATAATAATAATAATAATAATAATAATAATAATAATAATATTTTTAATGGAAAATGAAACAGTAATGTACACCAAGAACTAATTCCTGCACCGTTTCAGTGAATGAACATTATTTGTCAGCTACTGTATCAATTTCTATTTTCAATTGTAACCACATCTTACTTTTTGTTTGTTTGTCAATGTGAATAAACTTCCTTGTCTATTAATTTCGGAGACCTGAAAAAACAAGTTGCTTTTGTCAAGTAATCCTTTTGAATCTGTATCTTTAGAGATATGTGTTTGCCCAAGTGTACTAAAAGCTTCCCTAAACTTCTTTGATTTCAAACGTTAGAACAGTTCAATGGATAGGTAATCACAACGCTATAATAGTATAATTTTTTTTCCCTAAATACAGTAGCAGCTAAAGGCTATAACAAAACATTAAATGATTGTCCCCTTGTTATGGCCATTGTGATAGATCAATTTCCACTACCTAGCCTTGGGCATGAACTGTACTTTACATACTGTAAGCTATCAAGTAACAGCAAGAGGTTCAGACTCCATAAACAATAATACCTCTTTCAATTCCTTCAGGAAAGCCGACTCTTGGATAGGAAAGCACCTACTACAAGCCCTCTATTAAAGTCTGTAAGATCTGCTGTGTCCATTGTGATTGCAACAGTTATCAGCCTCCATTACATTACAGCATGCATACATGTAACAAATGAATTAAATCAGTCATGCTAGGGACAGGCGTGTGCTACATGTCACATGTGTTTCTTTAATATCAATATTTTGAAAAAGTTTGCGTCATTTATTGGTGAAATGTATTCTTTTTTGGAAGCAACATGTTAAGCCCTGAATGAAAACTACAGAAGAAAAAGAAATTTGAAAATGTGCACTGAAGTTGAGGTAAAATTACTATCTTGCAAAGGGTGAAAAGCAAGACTATATTCATTACTCTCAAAAAACATTTATCCCATACTGCCACCCAGGGATATTTACATCTGCCAACCCAGACATGTTTACTGCATTGTCCTTCAGGAAATCTGCAGAATTATGCCATTTTAAATCTAATTTAAGATTTGCTGTGCACAGAGTAATTGCAGTAAGAGGTCAAATAAGCACCCCACAGGCCCAGCAATTCTAGGCAATTTAATACTGTCAGAGATTTAGTTAAAAGAAAAAAGTAAGCAGCAATGTGGCTGCTTTTATCTGCATTATAAAACACCTTCTGTAGATGCTGCATTTCTTGTGCAGTTGCTACTAATGCGGTCTCAGATTATTGACAGGATACATACTATAGCCTTGCTTTTAACAAAGGAACAAGCATGATATCTGTATTGCTTTCATTCTTAAAAAGAAATGGCTATTCCAGTACACACACATACTTAAGTGCTGAATTATTTGTAAAAATCTAAGAATAATATGCTATAACAATATAAGATTTTCATACTGACAAAAAGAAAAGGTGTTTAACCAACACAAAATAATTCGATTAAAATAAAATAATATTCGATATTTAATATACAGGAGTGTTTTTTGTTTTTTTAACAAATGTTTGAGAAATAGCCTCCCCTTTTTAGGGATATGACCAGGCAGATAAGCAATGGAAGTCTGCAGTCTTGCCATTTAGAAGTAGCTAATTAAAGGACTTCTTTACCACATCAATACAAGTAATCCAGTGAGGCAACAAATGCCTTTTCAACACAATGGAATAATGTCTGGATCTGCAGCAATAAAATCTTCAGTATTGGAGAATATTCAGAAAGGAAATAAGATTGCACAGCGATTTGAACCATTCTAGGTTTCACAATGAGCATATTTAGTCAGAACTGAGCTTGTTACTTACACAAAGTGGCTAAATAATCTCAAAGTAAAGCTTGGAGTGGATCAAACTGCTATGCGGTAGGAGACTTCTTTCAATCCCTGTAAATTTAAAAAATGTACATAACTGTGGACAAAACAATGCGTAAAATGACATTGATGAAAAAAGTCTCCTCTGCATATTGATGAGGCACTCTACATAGCTGAAATGAGTCAGGAGCAGCTGCTAAAAATGGAGTCATGGACATGTGCAAAATGTATAGTATTAGAAAATAGTTCCAAGGCTACTGCAGCATGCATACGTTTGTACTGACGAGCAAAGGCCTTGGTAAACAACAAGTAGTTGTTTTATATAAGGCTCAAATACATGATCATAAGCCTTTAGAGGTACAATGACCAATTTCCTAATCGAACAGGTAACGACTGACAATAACATAAAGATGCCCTTACGCCAAGCCATTTGCTCATTCCAAAGTCGTTGTGTGGTTGGTGGTAGTTCTGCAAAACTAAAACCAAAACCCTTTATTTTCAAAAGAGCTTTTTTTTATTTTTTCCTTAAAGGATTAGTCACGGTCTATTATTGAGCCTCCCAGTACCACCCCTGCAGGAATGTTTTGTTAATGACTGTTTTTGTAAAGTCTATTTTAAATCAACGAAATCCAGTGTGTTGTTCACGAAACCTTTTTTCACACTGTTTTACATAGGAGTTGAAGAATATACCATTTTCTTTTCTTTTTTTTTTTTTTTTTTTTACAAAATCTAATTGTTATAAACTCTTAGAAACAATCCTTACAACAATCATACAGATTAGGAGATTTATTAGTGGACAGCGACGTACTTTTGCCAAATATGTATGCATTGCAGTATGGTTACTATGCATATCTAGTTACGTCCTCCTTTTTAGATACATTTTTATTTAAACCAATGATGTCCTGTTGCCCTACTTAGCAAGATTGTAATCAGTATAATGAATGCAAGTTATACAACAAAAGCTGTTTATCTTGTCAAAGTAACAAAAGTTCAGGCTATCATATTTGTTTGTAAAGACAGCGGAAATGGATTTGGGCTAATATGACTAAAAAGGAATCTAAAAGTGCATGCAATCTTTTGTTACAGAGTGATCACACGATGCACGCTTTACCAGAAAATGACAAAACACTGTATATAATTGTAATACACAGAAAGCACAGAACAGAAGATAAGCAGCATGTGATGAGTCCAGTGTATCACATTTTAAATTGGGAATTTAAAAGCAAGTAAGTCTCCTATGGTTTTGTATAGTTCTCCCACCACTCTGGTGAAGCTAATTTATCCTGCTTCAAACACACTATCCATAGTACTAAAGTATGGAAAACTAACCAGAAAGACCAGAGGGAACTAGTTATGCTAATAAAATGATAATAATATCATTAAATAAATATTGATGAATGAGTAAAAGCCGTTGTTTCTTTGTGCAGTTTTAAGATCAAAGCTTGCAGGGGTCTGGGTTCTTCTGCAGGTAATGTTAAAAAATTAGGGGATATTAATTAAGCCTTATTGTACAGATTTCTTTGTCACTGGTGTGTTGATCTTATGGATAAACAAGCAAAAACTGTAGTCCCACTAAGAATCCTCTCCAAATGATTGGGCCATACTGTATACTTTACTGTACATATGTATTTGGGTGAACTTGACACAGCAGATACAAGAAGATTGTCTTCAGTTCTGGTTTAATATTCAATATTAAACATTTATTGCTCAACCTCTGTATTTTTTTGGTTTTCAGGTGTAGAAACAATGAGTCTCCTGTTTTGTCACCTCAGTGCAAGATTACAATCCGCTACCTAATGCAAAAGCCTTTTAAACTTTGCGTCTCAAGTCTGCAAATTCTTCATGGAACAAAAGGTACATTTACAGATGAGAGTAGAAAACACCAGAGTAGCAAAGACACTGCATTCGGGCTAGCACTAATCACCCAGACTGAATACCTCTTGTATTGTGCTTGGACATACAAGGTGTGTAAAAATAAAAAAAGGTTCCGGAATTTACATCCCTGGGGTCTATTCAATTTTTGGTATAAATAAAATATTGGCTTCCTTTTTAAAAGAGAGAAATAAGCTAGAGAAATTCTGATCAGAATATTGCTTCAAAATGTATCACCTAGTAGCATTCCACAGTATGAGCTGCATTTACAGAACTGTACTACTTTGTCAAAACCAAACTTGTTGATTTCTTTAGATCAAACTGTTTTATAGAGAAATTCAACATTAACACAACAGATTTTTGCGCACTTACCAATACTATATAAGTACATGGTTATGTCACCACCTAGACATGAGTAAGTTTTCATTTGTAATACTTTTCCACAGCAACCTCATGTAGTATCATATACAGTATTACATTAATGTAGCCCCCATTTACAGAACATATTTACATCATGCGTTATTAGTTACTGGATAAACATTGAAACCAATATTTAGAAATGTTCATAATATTCAAAGCACTTTGCATTGTTTGCAGCGTGTATCAGATAATGATAGCATTATAAAACCTGATAACTGGTTCAATATAACATGGCAAGAAAAAACAAAACAAAAGAACTCCTCATGTAACTGTTTTTCTTTGGAAAATAGGGTGTGACTAAATGGCCTGATGTCATCCCAAAGGCACTGAAAACAAAGGACTTTTATATTTTCAAGGCATCCTATTGTATTCAGAAAAAGGTTTTGTTAAAATGAATCCAAAGTTGTTTTTTTTTGTTTGTTTGTTTTTGTTGGTTTGGACAGTCATTTGTTTGTCTTAATTTTTCTTCTTCTGCTTTTAAAGTTCCCATGTATGACTTACCCTTACAGAAGGAAGGGGTTGAGGTGGTTCTCTCTACCATGATTATTTAGGTAGGAAGATTATTTGTGAAAACGTCAATCCCTGCTTGCATATATTTTTTCTTTCACTTTATAAAGTACTCTTCCATTGGCATCTTACTTTGGGGGGGGGGGAAGAGAGAAAGAGAAAAAAAAAACTGATCTCTTAAACACAAGTTTATCTTTGATCAATCAAATCGCAAAGAGCTGCTAGAAATTCTTGTAGTGGTCTTCATGACAGACCACAGTTGTTCTTGGTCCCTAAGCACAGCCACAGAAATCAAAGCCAAGTTGGATGTGCTCATCAACACAGGCAGACTGATTGCTATCTGCTGTTCGCATAATGCATACCCAGCACTGCAGTGGACGAATCTCAACAGCACTGAAAGCGAGACATATTCCTAGGCCAAACAGAATGTTCATTTCGCTTTCCTGATTTCCCTCTTATCTTTTTAAATATGTGCTGGTGTTAGAGAACAGCCTTGAATTCACTTGGAGTTGTCTCATCAAAGTCAAAGCATGTATTGCTTAAATGAGATCCCACTAGCATTGAGAACCTTTACCACACTTATGACTGTCCAAGACTGGATCATTTCCTGTTAATGTTTCATGATGCTAAGTTGCTTGGAAGGTTCCAGCATACTAGGAATCACTATGTGGTTTTAAAGAGTGGACCTTCTTTCTTTAAAAAATAGTGCCTGACTGGCACTGATCATCAAATGTACTTTTTGTGCAAGAATAAGCCAATGGAAATACTACAGTACTGATTTAAAAAAAAAAAAAAAAAAACACAACAGCACTACATCTCAGTCCAAGCATGGTTTAACTATAGAGAGCACATCCAGAATGTCTATGTTTCGAAAAAAACAGGAACATTGAATTCCAGGCCCACCATTTAATAAAACGAATGAAGTACAATAAAAATGTGCAATCTGGTGCCTTTACTGTAACTACAGTAACAGTCAATGCTATCTATACCCAACCAGAAGCTCAGTCTGCAGGCTTGTAACGAAGCAATGCTAGCTCTTTGGCTTCCTGCACTTGTCAATAATTGACATGCCATCTGCATATTTCCAGTACATTGACCAGTTATCCTTAATTCTATGAACCCGCACTGGATTACTTATCAATACCTGTCCATTTTTTTTCTCTCTTTTCCTTGGGATTTATCAAAAGGTGCATCTAACTTTTTGGAATTATCACTCTTTTGTTTTAATCTCCCGTCACTAAAATGCAACTTCCCTTACACTGAGTGACACTTAAGATGACAGAGGCGGCAGGAATCTGCTAAATTGCTTGTGGGTCATGACAGGAAACCATTCCAATCCTTATCTATGGGGATTTTCAACCATCAGGTTTTCTTGCTCTTCAGAACAACCTGTCATTTCATGTAAGGTTTATGCTCAAGGATTTTTAAGTAGGTTATCCATCTCCATCTCTTTTTCTGTGGCTGACACAATCAGTATTATCGGTATGTTTATGGAATAAATAACAAGTTCAGAGATTTAGTGGATGAGGACCTTGAAGAACACTACATTAGACTTCTGAAGACACTGTTACGATGTTTCTGAATACTAAATATTTCTACTTTTGTATAACATCTTTCTAAAAATGCTGTATAATAGGCTTCTTTTTAAAATACCTCTTTACTTTTGTCACATCATAAAGACCTTAAAAATAACAGTAGCTCCCACAATTTTTTTTTCTTGTAAATTTAGCATACTCTTATTGTAAATAGTAAGTCTAATCACCTCAGACAAGACTATAAACACAAGTTACAGTACAACTACTGTACATTATCCAGACTTTGCTGTGAACTGCCATACCACCTAATTCACTGGGCCTTGGACTGACCTGGTGACCAAACATTTGCACGAGACCTCAATATCTTGGGAGTGTGTTTCAAAGATTATAAATCGGAAGAGTACAGTAACCGTTTCAACAGTTTTAGATGTAAAGGTTAATTTAAGGTACACAAGGAACTGAGCGGTTGTTCAAACGGTTTAGATGCCCAGATCAGACCTGTGTATTTAGATTACACATTTGTCCCTTGTACCTTAAATGGTTAAGCGTTCAGATAAAAAAAAAATAAGGTTTCTGTATTTTGCAAGCTATATCAAGCACAATATTCTACACGACAAATATAACTGTTTTGATTCTAGGCTAGTGTATTACTGAACTACGTACTGGGTTACTTTATAATGAAGATTAAGCTAGGTGCAGTACCGTATGTAAAGCCCGAAATGGCTTCATTTAACTGCAATGTAATTGATGTCTTATTTTAGCAAATGGATACTGAAGGGAAAAGGGCAGATAGCTGGGAGAGGATGTCAACTGACTGACCTAAGCATGTTGCTGAAACAATATCCAGCTGGTAGATGACATACACCTACATATTCTTACTTAAAGAGACACTTTTGGTCCCCTAACAAGTAAAGGTAAATTGTCTTCAGCTGTCGGTTTAGATGAGTTTTGCATGAGTTTTGCTTGATTGGGTTTCACACTTTCAATGCACCAGACATGTTAAGAGGTCTAGGATAACTCCACTTAAAACTGCCGTTTGTTGGTCTTCTGAACATTCATTTTTATTTGTATTATTTTATCTTTGTGTGATTAGAAAGAGTTCAGTACCTTCACAGTCAATTTAAAAGTATACTCACACACAAACAAGGCATACCAGTTATAGATCCAGGATTTTACAATTACACACACTTTCTGGCAGTACATATATTTTGTAATAATTTAAATTTTCCATATTTATTTTGAACAGGGAGCAATACTGCTGCCCCAACTGCCAACAATTCAGCATTACTCCACAAAAGAAGCGCAGACACCCATTCCTACAGGAGATGAATAAAGGCCTAGCAAGACAATATGAAAAACAATCGTGTACCCAAAGAATGAAATGAGGATGAAAGCCAACGGTGTACCAAGAGACCACTGGCCTGCCATCCAGTTATGACAAGTGAAATCTATATCTTTCTTGCTGCATCAAACTACTGATACATACTGACAAATATCTGAAAGATTCCAGGTTTCTGTTTACTGTATACAACATGTTTCGGAGGTACTGTATTGTTTTTGTTAAACAACATTATTGGAATTTAGTCCAATACATCCTGGTGTACTAGAACACTAAAAAAACCAACACTTCTGTCTGGAAATGTTAGGCTGCAGCAGTAGGCTTAATCTTCACTGTTTACATTCTAATTAAGCAAAGGTTAGAGAAACAATGACAGAAGATGCTGGAGGCCTCCATTTGGTGTTTCAGCACAGACTTCCACGCGTGGGGGAGGGGTGGTCTTTTGTGCTGTTTTCTTCTACATGAACAGCACTGAGAGACATGACATTTATCATCCTTCATCGTTAACAAATCTACAGTCGGCTCCAATAAAGGTTTCACAGATTTCAAGCTGGGACTGCTTTGTGGGGTTCGCAGAGCCGTATTCGCCGGCTTCTCTAGTCCAGTTAACGGCAATGATATCATCTGTGGTTGTGCTGCTCGGATGCCTTGGACACAGCGAGAGACGTCAAGTTAGAACCGCACGCAGTACAAACTGTCATTGATACAACACACCACTTGCTGAGGGGCCACCTGTTTCTTCCTGGGGGGGTTCAAAGACTGTTAACTGAAATAAGAAACCCACAATGCAAGATGCCTGAATAATCTTATTGTTAAAACCTGAAAAGCACACATGATCAAAAATAGGCTTCCTAACACATCTTTGCTAATGTATCTTAACCCTGTCACTATATCTGGGATTCAACCCGAGCACTCCAAGGTCAGCAATCTTCACGGCAACACTGCCAGTTATTTCACGTTGAACTACACTATCACACGATCATGCAAGACACTTTCCTGATCAAAAATACAATAATTAAAATTGATGAATTGGGAACATTCAGTTAATGTATTACTGTTATTAATAAGCCCCAAATAATTTCTCAAACCTGGCCACAGCTGACTACTATAAAGCCACAGGTTTGTCAGTGATAACATATAAACGTTCCTTTATTACTGTAGTGTCCAGGGAAGCACCCTACTGCAGGAAACATTGCACACAGAGCAATCTTGTTTCGCTTTGTTCATTGTTTTTTTCCTACTGCATTGATACTGCAGGGATCAAATCGCAATACTGTATTGTGGCATAGCTACATGCCTTAAAATCATTCTAGGAAAATATCTCCTGGTTAGCATCCCATAATAACATTGTAGCCCTGATATTGTATTACCATAGTAGAATATGATAATTAAAAAGTACAGCACCACTGGTTCTTAGTAGTCACACCTGGATAGCATTAGTTCTGTAAAAGGTTGGTTAGAAGGGTGAACATTTGCCAGTTATTAAATACACCTGACAGCTAGCAATACATGCATTCATTGTAGTGCACATCAGCAAGAGATGTACACATTTACAGTATGAAGCTTTGGCTAGCTTCCCCTTTGCAACAAAAATAGAAAGATCATTTGACAGTATTATTACAGTGTACACCTAGGCGTTTAAATAATTGTTCTGAAAAATAGCTATTACATTTTCATAAAACAGTCTAAATTACTAGCAAAGATTATGTAAAAACATAAAAAAGTGAATACCATTCAGCATGTCACGATAAAGTTTGTTTCATATTTCCACTACAAAGCAATGTATATGCTCTAGACAAGAACAACCTTTCTCCTATTATAATAAATGCTCATTTTGCTTTATTTTTTCAATAAAAATATATTTTCAGAAAACAACCCTTTATAAAAGAAAAAACATAAAAAGCGTAACATTGCTGTAATGTACATAAAATAACTTTTATTTGAAATTGAAATGGACCCAAACCTAAAATAACATAAAATAACTTTTATTTGAAATTGAAATGGACCCAAACCTCTCTTAAGCGAAACAGTTATCATAAATGCGAATGCCGGACTCTTTGAATGCACTAGGCACTGAGTTGAGATCAGGAAATTCATCTTTCAGCCAGAACTTGACTTACGATCAACAAAGTCAGAGAAAAATACAGGGCTTTTGTGCTAAACATGAATGTACCTTTTATAACATACTTCAATTCTGAAAGCAAAAGCAAAATAGGTAAGTGGATATATATATGTGTATAAAAACAAAATTAGAGTCATTACCCTAATGTTCTGGTAATCTCTGACTCACTGCTCTCCAGCAGTTAAATGAGAACACTGGCTTCTTTTAAATGCTGCATCCCAATGAGTTGCATAATGATCAGGAATCCAAATCTATTTTTAGTCGCAAGAACATTACACTAATACTGCAGCTTAAAACTCTCTGTAATACAATGCAATAAAGTTCACTTTTTTTTAATACCCTTGAACAAACCGGTCATAAATGTATTGTTTTAATAATCATTGAGGACCATATGTGTATTTTAATATGGGTTGTTTCATTAAAGGATGAAAAATTCAGACAGAATACAAGCAAGCCAGTACTTCTGATAATCTTTGTGCTACTAAAGGTACTGCATACTCTCCTTTCAAATAAAAAATTAACAGCATCAAAATAACTGTTCTGAGCCCATCTGAGCTCATATACTGCTTCCAAGCCATACTGTACTTTAACATAACTCAGGGGTTAATTTGATCAACCAGTATCCCTCTGTAATAAACCACATCTGGATTTTACAGCATTTTATAGAAGCAGATAATCACCTTGAGGTAATCCTAGGATACCACTGATAGGTAGTTAGTGCATATAGGGTGACTCCACAGTATTGCAAACAGTTCTAAAAAAAACTGGCTTTGTTAAATTCAATGATTTTACTCGAATCTTGCAATTTATTATGCAGTATTAAATATAAGGCTACATAAACCAAATCCCATACTTTACATCAGTGGGAAAATACCCCCACATATTGTATTTGTTTCCTGTATTCGACATGTCAAATGCTTCAGTATCTCTCTGAAAAATGAACTGAGAAACCCCTGGTGCATTCCTGGAACACAACCCTGGTCAAATATCTGCGAAATATCTGCGAAACAACAGATGGCTTATAATCATTTTCCCTATATATAATACTTTATATTCTGTCAATGAAAAGCATGTTCTTAAGCAGCTATTTAGTTTGGATCCAGCAAAACTATCCAGTGTTAATGGAATTGATCATTTCTTTTTTAAAGTTCATCGCCAAATTTCAAATTTTTTACGCGTCTCTCTTATTTCTGAGATCTCTGAAGTTGGAAATCAGTATTTGTTACAGCATTATTATGAAGTTCTGATCTAAACTGCAAAAGACCAATATCTAATATATGTGCTGTTAGGAAAGCACAGATACATTGTTAAATAATCAACCAAGCCATTATTATTGATACACCAACAGTATGTTTCTGAAAATAAGCTTGACTTGGAGTTTGCCATGGCATTTTTACCAACCTTAGGATAACCCTTCTCATCTCCAGCCTTCTCTAATTGTGTGCACTGTATTCATCCGAGAGGATGTTGTTGCATATAGAGGTAAACCAATGACAGAGTGTGAACTCAAACACATAAGGCAGAATGCTGAAGCGTTAATAACTGACAGCCAGGAATAAAGTATAGATTCCGAGTTCACACATGGGAGTTCAGACATGATGTTAGTTGTCAGGGTTTCTCAGTAAACTTTATGGCTCAATTTCTTTATAAACAGCAGGGGCGGGTGAGTAATGGCAGAATGGTAGACCTGTATTTATGACGCTCATTAGGAAAATGACACATCGCAAATCAATTGTCAGGGATCCTACTAAGCCAAAGCTGCTAATTACTACATCATTAGAATGTGAATTTATCACTACAGCTTTGAGCTCACATTAACCCTAGCCCTGTGACTTTCACAACAGCAGGCATAAATCCAAATGCAATTATGACATATCTATTTGTTCTCAATATTTCTTTCATCCCCTTTGCTGAATAATTCCTGTGATCTGAAACCAAGTTCTTAAGACTTGTGCTTATTCAAAGTATACAGAGCACCTATTAAATGCTGCCTTTCATCTCACCGAACCACTTGAGATTTGATTATCAAACCCAGCTCTGTAACACCAAAGAGACCAATTGAAAGGGGCCATATCTACAATAAAACGAAGCTGGCAAATACTGACATTTTCAATGTAACAAAGTTTTAGCAGCAAGAAAGAAAGTTTATAGATTCTACAAGACCACCAGCCGACTGTCTCTGTTAGAAACAAGTACTTGTTCAGAAGTGTCCTTCTCTAAAGTTGTCACAAATTATTATTTATTTTTTTTATGTGCCTGCTATATATTCATCTTCTTGGATTGTCTTGCTGACTCATGGGATTCTTCTCGATGTTTCCATATTTTCACAACTTCCATCAGGTTAAAGTAAACATCCTTTTTTTTTTTTCTTTTTACTCCTTCCAAGTTTCTTAGCATTTTGCATGCAGTAACTATATGTCAGAAAACTGAAATTCCCTGTAAGCTATATCTGTTGTTTTAAAACTGGCTTCAGGATGTAATACACATATTTACGTGAAATGTTTTTCAGCCATTTTCATTTGCCTCAGGATAAGTGACTGGGATCAACCTGGAAAATCATGTTACTCATGTTAAAATTAAATAGATTTCCCCTAATGGCAGATTTGATGCTTATTTTCAATGGTACTGTCACCATAGTAACACTAACAGGTATCATAATACTGTGCACAGCATTATACTTTGTTTGAAATCTGCATGACAGGTCACACTGTAATTTAAATGTGAAGTGAAGAGAACAGACCCATTACACATCTGCCTCACACTGATTTCTGGCTTTCTATGTCTGACAACTAGAATAAAAACATATTTTAAAATTGAACAGCAGCATTTTAATAGCGAGACATTTTTTAATTAGGCTTCATTTTTGATTACTTTAAAAGTTAAATGGGTAATAACAAAGCCTTTAAAAAAACTTTCTTAATAATACTCATTTCTCAATTTGCCTTTTAATATAGATATTAGATATTTGCCCTTTTCATTCCTTCATTCTTCTGTTTTGTTTTCACAAAGATTGATGGTTATTAAATTGATGCAGAGTTAAGCTCACTCATGCAAATGCCTTGTCAGGCTCAAAGACAAATATTTTACGTCTCATGGCTTCCAGTGTCAATCACACAGGCAGCAGGATTAACAGACAGAACACAGAGCTTTCACATGTCAGTGCAGGAAGTATTCAGATTATCTGTATTTCAATTAAAGGTTTCATTGGGTGTACACAATTCTGTTAGTGACGTAACAGTATTTTTGTCCATACTGATTTGGTGCAGCTCAAAGATGCCAAAACACAGTATATTTTGCCCAATAATGTACAGATTCTATGTTCAGCAAGCAGGCACGGCAGTATGACAGCCTTAAAGGAATCAATTAAAATCAAGTAGTAGTTCTCTAATTGGGCCCACGTAACAGAGAGTGCATTTCGAACAATCTAGAAGCGCCTTGTCTCCAAGGATCAAACCTTTTTTCACTACCCCCATTTTTGCTTTATTGCCTTTATTCTCCTTGTGGATCAATGAATCTCTGAACCTTCCCGTCGTATACCTCATTCAGGACTTTAACCTCTAGATAATTAAGCCTGGCTGAAAGTGTCTGAGTTTTATTTATTTTCTCTTTTGAAAAACTTTTTTTTTTTTAAGTTCTGATTGTCTGGTGTCCATGGGCCTCTACTGCTTGCCCTCACATCATAATGCAGCAGAGAGGAAATCTGAACTACTGAACTGGCCTAATTTACAGATTCATCCAGATTGTACAGTCACCAAACTGATCTGTCATTGTTTGTGTGGAAAACATATAGAGATAGATTGTCTCCACTTTACAAAGAGCAGCAGTGAAAAAATAAGGTTCTTCAAATCCATTCCTGGTTTTACTATGAGTTCAATAAGACACACATGAGCTTGTTGTAGCTAATCAAGCTTGTATTAACACATGGAATGGGTGAAACTGCTATGTAATAGCTGTTTTAATTTAATGTTATGCCCTCTCTACAATCCAATATGATACTAATTAAAACATAGACAATCACATTTTACTGTTGATTTAGTGAAGATTAATAATGTATAACAGAATGTATTCCACATAAGATATTCATGAACACTGGGCCTGATGTATAAATATGTTTATAAATAAAACATCTGGTAACAAAGATACTTTGGGAAGATTTTCTGCACATTGCACGACGATCAGTTAAATCCAAAACCTAGTTCTATTGCAGGCATAACTATACCTGCATTGTAATGACAGTATGATTACAGTTACACTTATTTGACAAATATAAGAACACTGATATTTATGCAACACTGTAAGTTATAAACTATAGCAGCATAGGTCAATGCAAAGCAAGGAAAGAGCATGTAAACTATATTTTAAAAAAATGTCTTATTGTACACAAGCCCCATGATAAAGAAAACAAATTATTAGGGGCTCCCGAGTGGCGCATCCAGTAAAGGCGCTCCTCGCAGGATGTGCCCTATAGCCTGGAGATCGCTGGTTCGAATCCAGGCTATGTCACAGCTGACCGTGACCGAGAGTTCCTAGGGGGCGGCGCACAATTGGCTGAGCGCTGCCCGGGTAGGGAGGGCTTAGGTCGGCAGGGGAATCCACGGCTCACCGCGCATCAGCGACCCCTGTGGCCGATAGGGCGCCTGTGGCTCTGCAGCGGAGCCGCCAGATCTGTGTTGTCCTCCGGCACTATAGGTCTGGTAGCATTGCTGTGGATCTGCAGTGCGAAAAATGACGGCTTGGAAGGAGCACGTTTCGGAGGACGCGTGTTTCAGCCTCCGTTTCCTGAGTCGGCGGGGGGGTTGCGAGCGGTGAGCCGGGGATACAGATAATAATTGGGCATGCTAAATTGGGGTGAAAACCGGGGTAAAAATAATTGGCGACGACTAAATTTATAAAAAAAAAACAAAAAAAAAACAAAAAAAAACAAGAAAACAAATTATTAAACTTCTAAGACCCTGTATCATTAGATAAATTTTTTTATTCCTTGAAATTCAAATTCTCTCGAGTGGCACTCCACGTGGATGCGCCCTATAGCCTGGACATCGCCGGTTCGAGTCCAGGCTAGTCCTTTGCCGACCGAGGACAGGTGCTCCCAGTGGGCGGCACTCAGTTGGCCGAGCAGCGCCCAGGGGGAGGGAGGGCTAGGTCAGCCAGGGTGTCCTCTGCTCACCGCATACCAGCGACCCCTGTGGTCTGGCCGTGCACCTGCGGGCTTGCCTATAAGCTGCCCAGGGCTGCGTTGTCCTCCGACGCTGTAGCTCTGGGTGGCTGCATTGTGAGTCTGCAGTGTGTAAAGAAGCGGGCGGCTGACGGCACACGCTTTGAAGGACAGCGTGTGTTCGTCTTCGAGTCAGGGGGTGGTAGCGGTGGGCTGAGCCTAAAAATAATTTGACATTACTAAATTGAGGAGAAAACAATAAAAACAATTACCGACCATGAAATTTACAAAAAAAATTTAATAAATAAAAATAAAATTCTAAAAATTCTACTTTAGTACTGTACTATTTATAACTGGTGACTCAGGCATGGTTTAGGGTCACTCTCTCAATAACTACAGACTTGCATCCACTCCAAATTGGTATTAATCAGCCTACAATCTATAAAAATGATTAAACATGTCAATGTGGCACTGAGAAACAGAACATTTTTTATTTAGTTGTATCGGGGCATAATGTGGTTTACCTTTTATTTAGAATAAATAAGGCCCAAAGCCATCTATCATTTTGACCGACAGCTCTGAAATTTGATTTTGACAGTTTGACTGACTGACCTTATCTGCTATCCTGTTAAAACCTAAAAATGTGTGATGGGAATAGAATTGCACTGCATTGCTCCTGATTGGAACCAGATTTGTCAAAGTTCTAATATTGTATCCTGTGTACAGGAGGGTGTTCAAAATCACAGATCGACCAGAGAACTCTCACAATACATATCAACAGCAATCCTACACTGATCTAAAGCAAACTCCTGATGTCTGTTATGCTGCATTTCATTTTTGCAATTTACAGTAAGTTCTTTTGGGATGACAACTCCAATTTTCATATATAGTCTGTGTCGAGGTGTTTTAAATCTTAAATTCTAGTTGCTTACCCTAGAGAGTTGGCTAAATCATCCAAAGTGTATTTATATTTCTGAACTTGGCAGCAACGCAAAAAGGAAACTTGATCCAAAGTAGCTGAATACTAGATGGCGCTGGATCTTTATCAAATCTGGAATATGAGCACTGGTGGAAAACCCTAGGTAAGTTGGTTTTGACAGCTATAATAAGCTAGGCATCTTTATTCAAACTAAGAGACTATTACAAGTCTCAATGGACAGGTATCAATTATTAAATTATTAAAACCCTTTACCAGCCATTGCATGTCTAATTAAGCTCTGGGGTAACCTTTATAATGCAGATGATGCCTGACTGAATAATATTAATTATTCAAGTAAACTAATAAGAATGAATACCACATTAACATTGAGCCAATAAAAACAAAAAATAAATCCACAAATGTCAGATACTGTATATAATGAATACTGAGAAGTATGTCATTTCAGTCCTTATACAGTATACTAAACACATGACAGTCAAGGTCATAGCAAAGTAAATTGAAAATGGTTAGTTCCACATTCATCAGCTAGTTTAATATACCATGATTAGCATTAATCTTGGACTATCTAATGTTACAGCACTTTACGGTAGTCCAAAATAATCGGGGCCTGTGAAACCAGCCGTATATATATATATATATATATATATATATATATATATATATATAAAAAACAGTCTGACCAACAAAGGCTTTTTTTTCACTCTTCTTAATGTAATAGGAATTAAGCTGACTAAAGCTACACTTAACATTAAGAAGGGGGCTTTTATCAGGCGTTGAAGTAAGCTTAGCATTTACAATGCCTTTCAGGTGGCGTAAAGCCAGCTACTGTAATAAAGGTGTTTTGGGACCATTATAGCTGTAAGGAGAAAAGGTTAGGGATGTCTTTCAATTAATCTGGAATAACCTTTATTCATTTATATTGCGCCACCCTTTAATATTAAGTAAAAACTGAATCATACAAATTACTTGGCAATTTTGCGAAGCAGCTATGCAAAAGGACAGCTATAATCAACTCTCATGTTACTGAGAAATGTGTTTTGGGCAAATAGTGGCATATATGAATTCAGCACATCTTACAAATAGTGTGAAGGATGTCTACTACGGGTTAACTTCTCAGGCTCTTTCATAGGCATTTTCACTTCTCTGACAACATTAGGGGACAGGAATGTCAATAACAATGACCACAGTGATATAGCTACGTAGGTATGCAGAGTGGAAAGACACCAGTGTGAATTAAGGACTATCAATAAAACATGTAATGCATCAACAGTCTTTTCTTGTGCATTTCACTTGGGGGAAAAAAAAATAAATCTATAAGCAGCAACGCAATCCAGCAACTTGCAAACATTTCTGAATGCTGTCACTCCCTTACCTTGATAATTACATAAAGGGGCATTCAGAACAGAAAATAGGAGGCACTTTTTTACACAGAGAATTGAGGGTCTGGAACCAACTCCCCAGTAATGTTGTTGAAGCTGACACCCTGGGATCCTTCAAGAAGCGGCTTGATGAGATTCTGGGATCAATAAGCTACTAACAACCAAACAAGCACGATGGGTTGAATCGCCTCCTCTCGTTTGTAAACCTTCTTATGTTCTTATTTTCTTATAATATAACATAGTAATGCAACTTTAATATGAAAAAAAATTAAGCATAAAACCAAGTTTGAACAAAACGGACATCGCTTCAATTAAATTCTTTTTTAACCAATTAAAAAAAAAAAGGCTGTACTGTGGCATTTGTAACTTTTCCATCAAAGGTTATAAATCACACCTGTACCAATGTAACATTAGGGTGTCCCATCCAGGTGCACTTAAAAGCATTCAGTGATCAGTACTTTTCCATTCCCTACTCCACAAGGCTCTTTTTTTCTCTCTGGCTTATGACTAACATTTAAAAATTGCCTTGGGAGGGAAACACACACATTTCTTACCTAAAGCTAGAAGGAGTTTTGGGATCTGGCAAAAAATAAATAAATATATATATAAATAAAAGCAAACACATTTTCTGTCCTGAAACCATCCCCATACAAATAATATTAGTAAGTCTTGGTTAATCTTTTGCAGCATCCTTGGTAAGTAATTGTATTAAATAACGTATTCTATCCCAATCAACCCTTCTATTATCTCCCACATTTATGCATCCTTTATTTTCACAGGAAGACCTTGAGGTTTATAATCAAGACGATTGATTCTAAAAGTTGCCAAATCATTTTACTTAAAGTGAGTGGCAGTCATTTGGTGATGCTGTAGCTGGATTTTACAAACCACTACTCCGCATGTTTGTTAAATTAGCTATACTTGTCCACAAACATTAAGATTCATTCTTTTTGATTTGGTCCATATGCCACACTCTTCCACACACCTTTGTGACCACCAAATGGTATTTTGTATCCTACAAGAAATGTTCCTCCCAGATACAATACTGTGACATAAAGCATTCTGTAGAGATAAAGATTTTCCATGTTCTTAAAAATATATTATTTTTACCCACTGGCAGGCAGATGCATCGGAAACAAGCACGCACTGACAGCTATGAAAACCTGGAAGGTCATCAAGGAAATGAACAGTCCGTATTTCTCTAACTCTTCCCAGAAATTATTTATCAAGGGCAGCATTATAAAGATTGTTCCATCTATGCTGACTTCATTAAAAACCTGAGGCCTTTGTTTCTGCTGCAAGTAATCTTATATGCCCTCCTGGATCAGTTGATGTATGTTTCTCTATAGAAGGAAGGGATACATAAAAGGCATTGAACCACTTAAAATAGATGAAACAAAACAAATATAATGGGCCGCTGGCACTAATCCTCTGCAGTTCAACAATTTGTGCTAACTAAAATGGAGAGTAGACATGTGAAAAAGGCAAAACTGGAACTCCAGTAAACACTAAGAGACTAAAAGGGCAAAGTAAGATATTGCCCAGTTTTTTCTCAGAGATTGCAGAATTGTCCTGTTTGCATGGACTTATAATTATAAGAACATTTAAAACCAATTTGATTACTCACTTTAAAATAAAAAAATGGCAATAAAACACAGATAAATAAAAACGCTTATGTCTCCAGAACTACAATGCTGTGCATTTCCTGAAGCTACGTCCAAGTGACATGTACAATACTAACACTTAATAAACAAACCTAGAATTTACAGCCATTTAAATTGTATTTTCTGAGAACAGATTGATAGTAGGTGCAAAAAATAAAACATCAGCAACATTATAAGCTACAAAAGGTCAACTATTGCTAGGTACATCCATTCAAAGAGACTAAGATTGAAAAAGAAAAACATCAGCTATTTTTTTTAAAGGTTAAAAGTTTAAGTGCCTCAAAAAATTTAACGCAAAGACTGGAAAAATCACAAAACCCCTTAACTGGCTTACCAAACAGCTCTTGCACCTTGCCAGAGATCGTGG
Organism: Acipenser ruthenus; assembly: GCF_902713425.1. Lineage (NCBI taxonomy): Eukaryota > Metazoa > Chordata > Actinopteri > Acipenseriformes > Acipenseridae > Acipenser > Acipenser ruthenus. The sequence goes on from NC_081215.1 coordinate 23,743,633, forward strand.
GTCACCGAGAGCAAGAGGAAGTCTATAGGCTATTATGAGAGAGAAAGGCATGGACTTTGGATTGGTAACTCATTTTTAAAACGTACAGCTAACCAAATAGAACCTTAATTTGTTCTTCAGTGTTACTAGTACAAGTACTGGTTTGTCTACCCTATGGAAAAAAGTATAGGCATAATCTTTTGGATTTGTGCCACCATTTTTTTTTTTTTTGTAACTTGTTAAAATATGTGCTTATCTATTGGGAAAACATATGGAGAATGTATATGAATAACTTTTAAACAATGTCATCTTTCTGCTTCTCAGGCCTTTTTTTAAACTAAGGACTGTATTGAATAAAGCACTGCATGTAATTCTGGAATATACTGTGTAGTCGCTAGTTAACCAATGTATTTTTGATTTGGTACATAACCGTAGTTGGTAAACTTAGGGCTATTAAGATCCAGCACTGTTTAAATCCCACTAACATTTAGTCAAGCAGGGTAGTTATTAAACCCTTGAGTAAGGAGCAATCAGATTCAGATAAGCCTTTGCCACAAATGGCCACATAATGCTCCTAACTGCCAATGAAAATGTTTAAACGCAATTATTTAAATATAACTACAATAGTACTACTGTACAGGGCTACTATACATGCAAAGCTTTGGCAATTGCAACTGCGTTTATACTTTCAGAATGCCATATTTTAAACTATTTTTGTTAAAAGAGAGGATATGTAACCTGAAAAAAGCGTACAAATCTATAAAGTGTGGTTCTTCATTCAAATTTCTACTGTACATTGCAAATGTCATATGCATCGATGTTACTGAAAAAAAAGACTCACTTTAAGCAAGACCCTTTCAGTTTTATTATTATTTGTTTATTTAGCAGTCGCCTTTATCCAAGGCGACTTACAGAGACTAGGGTGTGTGAACTATGCATCAGCTGCAGAGTCACTTTCAACTACGTCTCACCTGAAAGACGGAGCACAAGGACGTTAAGTGACTCTCTCAGGGTCACACAATGAGTCACTGGCTGAGGTGGGATTTGAACCGGGGACCTCCTGGTTCCAAGCCCATTTCTTTAACCACTGGACCACACAGCCTCCTTGTTAGATACATCCCTTCTACTTGAACAATTTTACATTTCACCTGATCAAATATTCAAAACCTTTGTGTCTCTGGAAAGGTAGTCCACATGTTTAGCTCTACAAATGAAAAAAAAAAATTACATTGCCCCTTCCTCTCTGCACAGCTGCATTCGAAATTCTACTTCAGTTTCTCATTTTAAAACTTCTCTCGAAACGTACCTTTTTTCAGCATCTTCTCTTCTTATGCTTCCTAGGTTTTTAAATATGAACTGAGGTTTGTTGTATCTTGTTTTTATTCTTCCACTGATTGCCAGTTTTGTTTGTATTTAAGTTAACAACGTTTATACATTTGTGGTCATTTTATTGTGTAGCGCCTTGGGACACTTCGGTGTGAATGGTGCTATATTTAAAGTAATTTGTATTGTTGTTATTATTACAAATATAATACACATACATTAATGGTGCTTGCAGATTAACAAAACCAGTCAACACTGTATACTACAAAAAAATGCATTGATCAATAGCATTGTCTTGAACCCATTGAAAAGAATGGGAGGATGACTGAAATAATGTGGAATAAGAAAGTGGTAATAAGAAAAGGGATTTCAATGTAGAAAACTGATTATGTTGAATCAGGAGGAAACAGAATGATTTTTTTGAAAGCATCAAGGTGTGCAAGTCAGCAGTGAAATAAAAATGCATCTTCCCTGTGGACTGTGCTCCGACAACACATCAATCTCAGTTATTTCACCACATCAAACTTTTCCACTGACATGGACTAGATCTGTCAAAATGATTGACCATTTTGTGTATCTATAAGCAAAGAGGATAAAAAAAGTCAATAAAGCCTAATTTCTGACATTAACTTGTAAAGCCTTACTTTCACTGCAATGCCCTTCAAAACTACTTTCCAAAGTGTCAAGGAAAAGCAACTGAGTGACTCATGTACTGCAGCTTAAAATAATAGTAGCAAAAATAATGTCATGCATTTCTTGTAACCCCTTAGTGGTGCTTACGTGAATAATGTTTTTATGTTGTTGTTGTTGTATAAGCAGCAACTAGCAACTGCTGATGTGCAGGAAACCTAATTCTAATCAGATGAACCTAAACGTCACAAAGCTTTGATTGCAAATACTTAAAACAGTCAATAGTACTAGGTAGAAGTGTGACTTTGTCCTGTGTTATCCAAGCGCTTTATTTTTTTGTTGTTGTTTGGTTTGTTTTTCATTTGATATCCAGCACACTAAACTGCAGAAATGCAATCTTTTACCTTGTGGTTGCTGGGACAACTCCTTGTATAAAAGACAGGACATGACCTGAAATTAGATTTAAAGCCTGCTAAGATTCATTTTTCATGGGTCACAAAATGCGAAATAAATCCTGGTGGGAGAAGTATAAAAAAAACCATTTTTTTCCATGAGCAAATAAGAAAAACAATATAAAACGGATTAGCTACCAAAAGAAATCTGGAACAAGTATTGGAGCTTAGACTGCTAGATAACAAAGAAAAACAAACAAGTTTGTCTAGGTGACTGGTGTACCATTCCCTGTTAAAAAATAAATAAACACTGTATGCTTTAAAATAATTACATTTGAATTATTTGGGTTACCAGACATCCCGTGCAAACTGAGATTGTCACAGTTTCAGCTTTAATTTGTTGTCCTGGTTGGAAACAGTCAAATTGTTCATTGTCCTGGTCTTGCTATTTTTTTTTTTTAATTATCAAATACAGGTTGTGTGGTTGTGTTGTGTGTTAGCACCATTCAAAAATAAAATAAACAATGATATGGATTATTTGTTTAATCATTCTGATTATGTGTATACCATGTTTTAATGGCAAGAGCTGATCTATTTTTTAAATCTGGCTTTTTGTACATTTAACACATGTTGACTAGATGACAATATAAAGAAAACAATGAGTTATTATGATCCGCAATAAATTCACCCGATGTTTAATTTTTAAACTATTATTGTGTCATACTGTTATTTTAACAGCTTCAGAGTTGCTACGGTGTCAGTGAATTGTAGAAATTGAAGATACTGTGGAAATCTGGACAGTGTGAGAAACTGAAGCTCTGACAGAAATTTCGTCAGACACTAAAATCCAAGCCGAACTCGACCAAACTCATAAAAATAATAAAATATATTCAGTATTTTCTTGAATTACATTGTTTAATGCTGACATTAGGAGAACCGTGCAGAATTGCCTACTGTAGGCATTCAATACACGTAGGTCTATTAATTAAATTAGCGAAGTGCACCCCCAGTGATTTCTTCCACAGCAATATGTAATAATCTAAAACATGCTATATTAAAAACCAGAGCAATCCATCAATAACTGCCATCTTTCAATATGCCTTGCAGGATACTGTAAACATCCGGTTCACACACCATATAAATGAACTGAGTTCACTTGAAAACTGCACTGGGAACACAAATTAAAAAAGAAAAAGGACTAAAAAAATAAATAAATAAATAAATCTTTAGTTTGAACTGGGTCGCAGATAAGTGTGAACAGCAAGCACGTTGATACATTGTTATAAACGAAACAAACCAGACTGAGTCTGTTTGAAACTGACCCAGTGTAAATGCAGCCTAAAGAAAATAATTTCTACTGCAGCCTAGCAGCAAAGAACAGTGGTGCAGTTTCAAAGAAGAGTCAAGGTTTGTATTGTTCTCCAAGGGATTCAACCAATTCAAATCAGCCCAATTAAAAACTGGTAACTAGTTGAATGGCTAGAACACAATACTGACTTTATTATGAATAACCCTGCATGCTGCAAGGCAAGTATTATACCTCTGTGGCTATTATCTTTTTACGGATATCCTTCACTAAATAGAGAGGTCCCTTGGTCCTGCTTTAGAGGATTTAATTATAGACGCAATGAGATTCTAAGAAACAAGTTTTTATCTAGAAAGGAATATCCAATAAGTCCCAAAGTGAATACAGAGGGGGGTTCGTATTTTCAATCACTGTGCCTCCCTTTTGCATAGCTTTCTTGGTCGCTAGTGGCCCACCACAAAGTGGACGCAGCAAATAAAACTTAAACAAATCCACTCTGGACTTACTGCTGTGCATTTTAAGATTTTAAGAGCTCTGAACACTCTTGTCACTGTGAAGAAAAAAGGTAATTTTCAATTAATAAGGCCATCGACCGAGGAAAAACATATCTATACAGCTAACTATTATTGTGTTTCTTATCCACTGAGGGTTGAATTTGAGCCTGTGAGACTAAAGAACTGTGCCCACCCCCACCCCCAAACAGCATGACACTCCGATGAATGTGTAATATAGTAAAGCTGCAATGATTGGTTCCACTACATATATTTTCAATTGCAACCATACAGTAACAACACCACTGGGACTTATAGAAGAGGAAGAGCAGAAGAATGAAATTGTATCAAAGGAAACTGAACTGCTGAAAGGAGCATGTTCACAGCCTAACTCCGGCCCACTTGCTTTGCTTCTTGCACCTTCATTTGCAATAATATCAGAAAGGCCATTGGCAGCCATGGTGTTGAGATGCTGTAGTTCTTCAAGTTAACGTCCAAGTAAAAACAGATGGTTGGATTTGCATGACCAATTTCAAAGTAGTCCCAGGTACAATTAGTATTGTTATGTATTTGCAGACAGTACCTGCAGCCTATGAATACAGCAACCCTGACACAGTTTCTTAGATTCATTTTCCTTAGGAACTGCAGACAAGTAAGAAGCTATCTGTGGCTGAGGTTGCTAACTGTACATTTTGTAGCACAGAGGAATTACAGTAGGCTCTGATTTATACCTTCAGACAGATTTAAAATTTTGACCAGAGAAGCGTGGGGCAATGTGCTCTCCTTTGACTCCACTGTCACTTTTTGACAACCCTATTAAAGCTCAAGATGTTTCTCGCTCTGAGCTCATTCCAGCTCTTAATATGGAGTTTATACGTAGCTTAGAAGGTAAGGCTTTGAATATCGCTACAGACAATGCATTCTGACTGAACTCAACCTGTTAAAATTGCACACACAGTTCAAATACAAAATAACGTCCCAAAATAAACAACATTAAGCTGAAAATATGGTTTCCAAAGGACAAGACTCACAAAATAGCCCACATCTTCAGGAAAAGGGCTGAAGATGAATTTATAAACTGTTTTGTAGATGCAAATGGTATGCTACAAGATATCTTCATTCATCACAAACATCTTGGTGTCCTATCATGCCACAATAAACTAAAGATGTAAGTTTGATTTGCACATATAACTATCTTAGCTGTCAAATGTATCTCCTCTGAAGCAGTATCATGGAAATGCTTTTTATGCACTTAATATTACATATTATATTAGACAAAGGTGATGGCCCTATAGTATCAGTCCTCAGTACTTGGTGAAAATCCATGTGTAACTCAGTATATTTAGAACCCAGTCATAGAACACTTTCTATTGATTATCACATGCACAGATTGTTATCTAGTCAATGTTATACTGCCAAGACTAGTACCTCAGCAGCAAATGTACATTAACGTTTACTGGGTCATAACCGGAAAGAAAAAAATGGTGAGAATCAGGCTTTTTTTTTTTTTACACTTATTTTCTTGGAATCATCATTGCTTAACATATTTCAATTTGTTTAATTGCTTTTCAAATCCAAAAATGAATGAATGAATGAATAAATGAATGAACGAATGGAGTTTTCTATATCCTATCACTTTCAATCAGCTCCTGAGAGCATCAGCTGGTGCAATTATACACAGAATAAGTGCTGTTCTGAGTGAAGACCTACAATCACAGTCGACGGGGCCTTGAGGTGAAACTGGCTTTACAATTACGAGGAAGCTTCTGATTGTCTTTTTTTTTTTTCTAAGCAATCTTGACAGGCTTTACTATTATTACATCATCCATTGGTAGCAACTACAGGTACAGTACAGCGTAGTGATAATCCAGGTGCTGGCACGCTGTGGCATGTGCCCTCAGTTCTAGGCATAAATGGTAGTTCTGCACATCCCTCTGCAATTCTGCAGTGTAGATCGCCTGATCAAAATGCTTACAATAAAGTTATTTTAAAAAACTGCTAGCCCGCTTTCCACATGGTATTGTACTGTAGTAAAACATGATCATTTGAAAGGCACATATGCATAACCTTGTTTTTCTGTTAAATCAAAAGAGGCATTTTTAGTCTCAATTACAAGGTTTACGCTTTCATGCCACCTAGTGGCTTCTGTTTGTAAAACTGCTCCAGGGTTGTGGAAAAGGTCTGCAAGATAGAGGGAACCTGCACACTACTATTTATAAATGTTGGGGGACACTCCTCGAATAAGTGAGCAGATTAGACGAAGGTATTCTGAACAGTAAAAAATAAGATATGCATTTAAGCATTATAAATTGAAATATATACAGCTCCCGATGAACACAAATCGTGTACTACCTCATCTAAAGTAACATTAGGCATGTCAAGATTAGTGCTTTGTGGTCTGGGAAACCAGCAGGCAGTGTTTCTAATTTTATTTTAAATACAACCATTAACTGTTTCACTCGTACTCTCCTTTAGTTTTTACTTTAGTTTGACAATGAGGCCCCCTGCTGGAAATGAGGTGTCATGTACATGTACTCTGACCTGCTGTGTGCAATCTGTCCTGTCTGACTAGTCAAATAAAAATGAATCCTAAGATTATTTTTAAGACTATTTTCTAACTATGTAATACATCTGACAAGCACTGTATTATCCTGTCTGAAGGTTTAAACTAGGAGTTTTGATTAGTAATGAACGTGAAACGTGAAGACTCCCACACTGTATTGGACTGTACATCTAATCTCCCATGCACTTTAATGCAATGCTTTAGTTGTGTGTTTCCTATTGTTCATTGTTGTCTGTCTGCTTTTATCTGGCATCAGTGCAGACTGTAGCTTTGAAAGTAGTTCACAGAAACAGAACAGATTTTTTTTTTTTTTTATAAACAGGTAATGTGATCAACTGATAAGGTTCAGTTACAAATGGTAGCTTTTATGCAGAAAGCGCTGTCAGGGTCCTGTTATATAACCCAGAGGTGCGCTTGGTTTGACAGAGGGATACAGACTGCATAGTTTTATGAATCTGAGATTTATAGTGTATGAAGACTTTGTGGCAACATTATCCACATTTTAAAAAATGACCTAATCTCAGTACATACAGTACACATTAACTTAAGCAGTAAAAAAAAAAAAAAAAAAAAAACTTGCAGTATTTTTTTAATTAAGGTTTTATAGTCCTAAGCAATAAAATTAAGCAAGAAATGAAATAAAATTGTTTAACAATTGGTTTTTGAAATAATATTTGTGCTTTATTTTTCAATATATTTCACTTCCAAATGTAAAAATTTGGATGTTTTACACAACAGTTATTAGAGTAATTGAATGGGCAGCAGTGTGGAGTAGTGGTTAGGGCTCTGGACTCTTGACCGGAAGGTTGTGGGTTCAATCCCCAGCTAGGGGACTGCTGCTGTACCCTTGAGCAAGGTACTTTACCTAGATTGCTCCAGTAAAAACCCAACTGTATAAATGGGTAATTGTATGTAAAATAATGTGATATCTGTATAATGTGAAATAATGTGTAATGTGATATCTTGTAACAATTGTAAGTCGTCCTGGATAAGGGCGTCTGCTAAGAAATAAATAATAATAATAACTGAAAAATGAAAGTGTTGAGAAGAATTGAGAAGTAGTGCAAACATAATGACATCACAAGTGGTCATTATTATTAGAGCCTTTTGCATTTGGGGCACCTCTGTATAATACACATCTATAACACTGTTTAGTCAGATCAGGTTAAATAGCTTGTATATAGGACGTACACAATCCGGACCATTTACTTGCAAAGTGGAATTCTCAGCATATATCAGAAGTTAAAAAGAGATTCAAGACCAGTCTAGAGCAAAACCAGTATAGTTCAGTACAGTACCTTCTGGTGGCTCTTCCCTCAGATAAGGTGGCACCTCTTCATTGTTTATGTTGTCTGTTTCTGAAGTTACATCTTCCAGTGTGTCCGATTCTGTGTTGGTTCCCTACAGAGAAACAAACAGGAGGTAAACTATAAAAAAAGGTCATACTTCCATACAGATAAGAGATAAATAAGCTCCCACAAACCAGTGCATGGTTACATCTCTTTTTTCATGATCCAATATTTTATTTTTTTAAGGTCAGCGTATGAAGCAAGTAAATGTGGGATTTTCAAATAATTTCCCCCAAGTCGTTAAATTCTGTTCTGCATTGTACAAACTGGCTTTTTGGTACAAACTAAATGAACTTTGTTCCTGTAAAGCAAAATTGCAATAGGATTTCCATCAGAGATACCAGTATTCTGCCTTGATTTCACCAGAGTGCTTGAGCTCGGGCAGCATTTCAAGAAACTGCAGGGACATCTTCCTGTGTGAATACAGTAAAATAATTCCAATCATGAGCTTGTTTACCAGGATCAAGCAGCTGTATGCAAGCTAGTTATTATTGTGACCAATAAATGTGGACACCTTTTGTGGTCAGGAATGTCATCATTGCACAGTCGGATAGGTGTCATATGAAGTTATGATGAATCAAGGCATACACTTTTTAAATCCCATGGATGTTTTTTGTTTTATTTTTTTTGCCGTGGACTTTGGCCAACATTTACAATCATGTTGGAAGAACACCGTTGTGATACTTTGCATAACTCGGTACCAGCAGAGGTGGGGTATTATAGCATTAGATGATAATGCTCCTCCTCATACACACTGGTATAACACTATCTGTATGAAATCTCAGTTTGTTGAAGGCTTGGAATGATACAGGATGATCCAAAACCATTCTCATGTTATTTCGGAATGGATAGAGTGTCTGAATTTGGTGGGTTTATCACCTTGGAAACAAACGGGTAACCCTTTGAAAGTTTATTGCGATGAAAATAACTTGATATTAGCTAATCATATTTCTGTAATATTGTGTGCCTTTATTTTATCAAACGGTTACACATCTATCTTGAATTAAAGTTTCACAAGGAAGCGGGTCTATATTTTGGGGGTATTTTACACATTTTATCTTCACTCATCACAGAACTAGCTTCTGGCCAGGGGTGTGCACTCTCTGGTCTGCAATGGTTATGAGGAAGGTCATTGATATAAAACACTGTTTGTAACTTCAGACAACAACTATGAAGTACAGAAGCTATACTTAAAGGCCCGTTTGGATTCCAGAAACGAAACGTTACAACATTAAATCAGAATACTATATAAAATAAAAAATAAAAAAAGAGTTTGTAAGACACAGTAAAGTGTTGTCAAGTTCGTATGTAGACACATACATACATTTCCCAACAAAACCAATGCTAATTAACTTTCTATGGTCATGTATTCTCAAATTAGGCTATTTACGACTAACATTATCTGCTGTTACATAAGCAACTGTAACGATTAACTAAACGTTTGTGTCCATTTATGGCCTAGAGGTACAAAAAGGAAACTGTAAATCATGCACAACACATAAAAGCAATAATGCCGCCTGACATCTTTAACAATGATGCATGTTATTTTCATTATTCCCAGAAATAACCACACACTCGCTCACTGTTAACAGCATCAACAATTTACAAATACGGATTACAGCCATGCAATTTCAAAATATGTATTTGAAAATAACGCACAATTCTGAGTCAATGATTTGTCAATGACGGGGGGACCTAGGAATTATGACATGATGACATACTTATTTCAATAACAACAACAAACAACCAACCCCCAACTCACCTTCATCGCAGCAGCTATTATTGCAACAACGCACGGGTATCGGCGATGACTTGATTTTAGAGAGTAGACTGACAGCGAATGCCAAATATATTTAATATCTAAATTTCTTGTTAGAGCTGTTTAAAAATATTTGAGTATTAAGCTATGCAGTCTTGTTGTTCTGCCTAAATGTAAGCGGAAGTGACGTTTTTATATTAAAATTGACTTCAGGCTGTGTTTACAAATTATATCCGCAAGAGGGCATCTGCTCTTTATTTTCGTGACTAGTTGCACTTGTAAACACAGTTCACAGTTTTATATTAGCCTTTCCACATTTGTAAAGATTGCAAGTTTCTGATTGCTAATACATTTCGATTAACTTTATTTAGACCTGAAAAGGAAATCATATTAACTATAATACCAACCCCCACTGCCCCACCACCTCCTCTGTCCAGTTATACATCTGTCACCTTATTAAACCAGTGAGGGTATGTGTAAAAAAAAAGTTCAAATAAATAAATAAATAAATAAATAAATAAATAAATAAATAAATAAATAAATAGGTTCGAACTGTACATTTGCAGTCATGTTGTACATTACCAAGCTTTTCCCTTCTTTTTAGTAGGCATTTTATATGCTTTACCATTCTTCCACCAAGCATACTTACATATGATTTATCATTGTTGCCTGTGCTGTCATTAAGTTATTACAGTACTCTTCTGCACTTTGCTGTGCTTTTACCATGGTATACAGGTTCTGCAAGTGAACTGCTGACAAACTGAAAGCCATTGTGTCTGTACTTTCCATCCACCTAAACCTACTGCAGTTGTCTATTATTTTCTATGACGATGTGACTATCAGGAAGCTAGTGTTTATATCAGCAATACATCGATTTACTGGAGACGTTTTAATATCTAGATTGTATGTATTTGTTGTTTGAGATGTTTGCATTTATTGTGTATGTTGTTCTGGCCCTGGACCCACTAATAACACCTATTTGTTGCTAGGCTTTTAGCTCTCTCGTTATCTATTGGTTTGATTTACTGAACTGTAAACTGCAATTGCTGTAACCTGATATGTTGTGGGTCAGATTTCCATGGATAAAATGACTTGGTTACAAGTAAACACCGGCTTTCGAAATAACTTATTCCACATTACCTGACAGTAAAACTTGGATGTTTGTGTTTTTCAGGATCAGTGCTGGGCATAACAAATACACTCTGGCAATGGATTGTTTGTAAAAAAAAAAAAAAAAAAAAAAAAAAAAAAAAAGAAAAAGAAAAAGTAAGTCTTTTCTTATGTCATTATAAAGATGGGTGTGTAATGATGTTTAATAGTTTTAGTTTTATGGTCATAAACATTATTGTGGCCAGTGTCACTTAACCACAAACAATCTGGCTGTTCAGTGAACAAAGTAATTGCTAAATAATTGCAGCTAGGGAGGATTAACATAATGTACATAGATATGTTTTACTGAAGTAGAAATTGCTTCTTAAACATTGTGTTTCGTGTGGGGTCTTGTTGATTAAAGTATAGTATAATTGAATTAGAATAAAACATACTTAATAACCCTGTGGTTCCCCAGTGCTTCTTTTTTCATTTTTTTTAAATATACTGTTGTATGACATTTTAACAAATGACACGACATAAACCATATCCATGGTAGCCAAAATCAACATTACACAAATGAATGAAGTGGGTGGATAATTCATACTTAATTCAGTTAATTAGGAGAAGCTTGACCACTGTTTTCTATTAAGAAAGAATCTACAATGTATTCAAAGTTGACATAAATCCATCCGCCTCTATCTAAAAGACGGAACAAAGCATGGGATACAAAATTTAATTAGCTCTCTTTAGTAATGCATATACACGTCTGTACAATATAGCCTACAGTATATATCGTTTTTTTTTTTCCTTCTGGGCCACAAAAAAAGCAATGCGCTTCTATCTGTACATCAGTTTTAAAAATGTTTCTAAAATGGTTCAAAGACCAACGTTCTTTACTAATACAGGATTTGCAACCAGTCTATTGACTTTAATTAAATGCACCAGTAAACGTTACACGGATCACAAACAACGTGTGATGTGTAATTTTGTTATATCGCACAAACACGCTAACTCCATGATGTTTTGTGTTTTCCAGCCATGCTAATTTGGTTAACATGGCAGCACATGACCGGGTTGCCCCCAGTTATTATTCCTTTGGTTTGCCTGAGCTCCAAGAGGTAACTGGACAGATAATCGTCAACCACAAGAGAGTAAAGCATAAGAACTTGTAAGTAAAAGAAACATGTTAGCTATTTGTTTGCGAAGGGTTGTTGTAGGCAGACGGGGCATTAAGTACAGTACATGTATATTATACGATCAAATGAACTCCTGTATTGCTGATTCTACTGTTAGGAGCATTTTACATCTGTTTCTGCAATTCCTAGAGACTGTAGAAATGGGTTACGCAGTAAGAATGTAGCTCGTGAATATTAAGGAATTCTATTTTAAGAACACAACGTGATCGTTAAAGGCTGTGGATATATTGGGTTGGGGTTTAATATTGTATTGTACCTACTATTAATGTTGTTGTTTTGTACTTAAATTGGAAATAATATAAATGTATAATATGTAGCAGTTATTGACATTTGAATTACCAGAAATGTACTTGGATATACATCTGGAAATGCTATATTTGATATTCAACCTGAAGTAATTTTATTTTTGTAAATTACAGGTCCTTGAACCCAACACCCTATCATTACTCTTCAACCTACATTCGAACTACACCACAGGCGCCACAAATACATTATTTAAAGGTAAGTGAGATGTAGTCAGATCAGGACAACTGTAACTACAATCTGGAGATTTTAATCTTACTTCAGACTGTGGTTTATAGGCGGCATTTAATCTATATATAACCCCTTACCTCAAGGTAATTCGGGTTAAAGGCTCGAGGCTTTTCTACTGCGTCTAAGTGTGGCGTTTGAGAATTTGCCTTAGAGATTCCAAGCTAGAAAAATAATTTGATTTAAAGAGGTATGACTGCAGCTTTACGAAGGCAATCCTCTTATATCAGGCTTTGTATTAAAGCATACACAACAGGCTGGGACAATAACATTAATTACATTCTATTGTTCTAACTCAGTGTTTGAGCTCCCAGAATGAGCGACTTGATTTAATTCAATGCATTGTAAAGCCCAAAAGATAGTACTTGTGACTACTTACTATGATTACTTACCAAACATACAATTTCAATGCAATAATAATAATAATAATAATAATAATAATAATAATAATAATAATAATAATAATAATAACCTGGATTCTTGTTTCACAGGTATGGCAGGGGTATGGAGGGAATATTTATTTTGAGCCTCTAAGGGTTTTTAAAGTGGGGTTTCACCTCCCTCCAGAGAGACTTGCTAAATCAACTGTGAAAAAAAGTGATGAAAAGTCAGCCAGAAGAAATGGATTTCAGGTGCAGAAATTTCAGCTATTTACAGACTGATAATTCTTCTGTGTGTGTGTGTGTGTGTGTGTGTGTGTGTGTGTGTGTGTGTGTGTGTGTGTGTGTGTGTTTGTTTGTTTGAGAATAAGAAAAACAAATATGATTGAACATTTCTGAAGTGACTAATGAAACCATTAAGGGGGGATTGTGTTACAAGAGTGGAAAAAAACACAACTGCAATTTATTCCGAGGACCATTAAGGTGTTTATATCTGGTTTTGTTATTATTATTAAAAAAATAATAATACAAAACATATTTGACCTTACTTTACACATGTTCACAGTACAGAGTGTAAACTCACATGTGTTGCCTGCAATCTGCAAATAACCATGCATTAAAACTATACATTATTAATATGGACACAATAAAGAAAGTGGGTCATTGCTTACATTTTAACATAGGTGATTTGAAAGCGATCTATTCTAAACATAAAGGTTTACAGGCAAAAACATATTTGTGTTTTGTTAAAATTCCTTGGACAACGTATTTTAGGGTGTTTTATAACTAGCACTTTATTATTATTTATTTCTTAGCAGACACCCTTATCCAGGGCGACTTACAATTGTTACAAGATATCACATTATACCATATTTCACATTATACAGATATCACATTATTTTTACATACAATTACCCATTTATACAGTTGGGTTTTTACTGGAGCAATCTAGGTAAAGTACCTTGCTCAAGGGTACAACAGCAGTGTCCCCCACTGGGGATTGAACCCACAACCCTCTGGTCAAGAGTCCAGAGCCCTAACCACTACTCCACACTGCTGCCCTAATAATATAAAATACCTATGTACTTTTCCTTGTTATGTTACAATGACCAGGAGATACCATCTTCAAGTTCTTCAAGCAAATTTCCTCGTCTTCTTGGTTCAGTAAGACAACTTTCCATCATCTCGGAGAGAAAACCATTTCTTTCAGCAGGCAAGCCCAAACTGTCCGATGACTTCACCTGGATCACCAGCAACACCTATAGCAGTAGAAGAGCAGCCTTCTGAAGATGTCTCAGAGTTTAACTAGAATCAGCTGCTCCCTTATCATGCCCCATCCCTGTGCCAGTATTTGAATAACATGTTCGCAACATAATCTTACTTAAAAAAAAAAAAAAAAAAGTTTATGGATACAGTCTTCTCAACTTATGTTAGTTAATTCACAATGACGTTTTATTACAGACACTTTGTTATAAGTGTTCTTAACATTGTTTACATGAAAGTTCATCTGAAAACTGATTGAAATGTATTTTCATATATATTTTTAAAAATAATAATACGATAATAACAGCAAAAAACAAACAAACAACAGTATCAATAAATGTTTCATTAATGTTTACCTGCTTCATTGTTTTACTGTATTTTGCTTCCCATTGTGTTTTGGTGCTACTACACAGATACTTCAGATATTAATCTATAGCCCAAATATACTATCATGTTGTGAATTCGTGCTGGCAAGGGATTCTGGGTCATCCCTTAATGAGTCTATAAATATACGTCTTCAACCTAATTATCTATATAAGCTTGGTTTATGTGAGTTGGTAAACAACCTTCGAGACTCGAAACACAATCTTAACACATCGCTTATTGCATCTCTGCGTCTGTTCTCTCAGTGCAGTTCAGTACCAAGGACAGAGAAAGAGCGCGATGGGACAGTCGCAGTATCACACTTCACGCATGGAAGAAGAGGTCGATGTAGCTGACCTACAGGAAATGTACAAAAAGTTTGTGGTAGAATGTCCAAGCGGGGCGTTGTTTTTGCACGAGTTTAAACATTTTTTTGGAATCGATGCGAGCGGGGAAGCGGCTGACTATGCGGAAAGCATGTTCAGAGCGTTTGATAAAAATGGGGTGAGAATTTTATATATATATATATATATATATATATATATATATATGTACTATAAATGTGTTTGAATAGATTTAGAATATTTTTGTTAAAAAGAAAATTCAACACATATATTTGCTGTTTGGCCCATTCATTGTGATCTTTATCTTATACGTTTACGTTATTGCTTTGTTTTTAAATCAGGGTTAGGTCGATTGAGTTGAGCACTGTAAACTTGCTCTTTGTAGATGTTATCGAACTTTTGTGTCAGAATAGACTACACATTGATTTTTCAGCGATTTATTTAATATTTCCTTTTTTCAATGCAGGATAACACCATCGATTTTTTGGAATATGTAGCCGCATTGAATCTCGTATTGAGAGGGAAACTTGAACATAAACTGAGATGGTC
Source organism: Acipenser ruthenus (assembly GCF_902713425.1). Lineage (NCBI taxonomy): Eukaryota > Metazoa > Chordata > Actinopteri > Acipenseriformes > Acipenseridae > Acipenser > Acipenser ruthenus. The sequence continues at coordinate 23,759,143 of NC_081215.1, forward strand.
GTTCAAAGTCTATGATAAAGATGGCAATGGATGCGTGGACAAGGCAGAACTACTGGAAATAATCGAGGTAAAGATATTGCTATGAATAAGAGCAATGAAACAATGGCCACTACGGGCACAGTTTTGCGGGGAACAGGTGGTTACACAGGTTTACCAATTGTCTTTGGAGAATCAACATGAGTCTGGCAGGCTTTAAGCTTTTTAAGTTTTAAAAAGTCACTTTTATGTGATGACTGAAACAGAAAAAAATACAACGTGAACCTACAGAACGAAAGAACATGTTGTTTAAGATAACTGGTATGTCAATTCGCACAACAAATTGTTTTAGGACACGCACTTGACACTACACTTTGTGAATTAGGTTCACAGTGTTTATACTTATAACTTAATAAATTATGACCTGCTTTTAATATCCATACCATGTGTTCTATTATGGTTAACCATGGTTTTATCAGTGCTTTACCATACTTATATGTAATATACCATACCTACCTAGGCCCTATTCACAAAGCTTTAACCTATGAGATTTCAAGGCAGTTTGTATTCAAATCTATGTGATATTCATGAAACATTTCTAGACTATCGTTCAAAAAGCCAGCACAAATTTAGGGCAGTTTTTTAAATCATCAAATCAGACTCTGTAAATAAACTGAATATATCATATTTGTATTTTGTGGATTTAAGTTCACCTTTATATATATATATATAGTGGAAAATAGAAATGCCGGTGCTACAAAGATGCCTCAATCAATTCCAACACACACAAGGTGCTTCGTCCCAGGACAAAAAATTGAAAGAAAAAATACTTCCTATAATGTTTCCACCACTGAAGAGTGAAGACGACAACTCTCGCTTAATGATAAACTTATATATATATAGTTGTTTTCTTACAGGCTATTTATAACCTGAAAAAGGACACCAGCCGCTATCCGGAAGCCCAGCTCCTTACACCAGAAGAAGTCTGCGAAAGAATTTTCCAGCTGGTGGATGCAAATGGAGATGGTAAATGTGCCTTATTTCACACAATTACATTCTTAAACTGCAATAAGAACGTCGCTAAATAGCATTTCATTAATTATCTTTTAGGAACACTTTCACTTGATGAATTCGTCAAAGGGGCACAGAAAGACAAGTGGGTGATGAAGATGCTGCAGTTGGACATGCATCCCTGTGGCTGGGTTATTGAACAACGAAGAAAGAGTGCAATGTTCTGATGCCTAAATCAAGGACACATGCAGTTAGATTTCTTGTTTTCAAAAGACTTACAAAAGCATGTGGGTATTTTCTTACATAAGAAATGACTGGAGAAACTTTACATAACAAACAATTTTATATCTGTCCAATGACTTCTTTGTAATGCTATCTGAGGGGAAAATGTTTTAAAAGGAGATGCATAATTTGATAGACAAATAATCAATAACTTGCACATCATGATCTATAGTGTTAGAGCGACATCTCTAGATAAAGATAGGTTATAGGACCTGCTGTTGCATTTATCCTAACCTCTAACCTGCTTTTGCATTTGTCCTGACCTCTACTTGTTTGGGCTAATAATGGGTATATCTCTTCTAAATTTGATGAAACTCACATATGGTGACTTTACATTTCACAGTAAATGCAGAAGATTTGTTCAAAGGTATACAATGGCTCAGGACTCATTTTAAAATTCTATCCCACACACTGAAGATACGCACACAAATCACTTTTTCTAATGCACTAATTCAGTGTTTGGTTAGGGGTATCTATTTTACCCTGAATAGTTATCTGAATAGTTCCATTTAAAGGTTTATTTATTTTTTTGCTTATTAACATGTTTGTCCAAATATTTTATATATAAATAAAGTCTGTTTGCTTTTCTTGTTTTGTACTGTTTAACAAATGCAAGAGAAACCCTATAATGAGGATGCAATAATGAGTCTTTTACAAAGAGTAATACTTGAGAACTGTGTTCATTAGCTAGCTGCATTGAAGACAGTAGCAGCAGAAACCTAATTGGTTTGTAGCAGTTAAACACTTACACGTTCACAAGCTGCATCCTTACCCATGTTGGCAGTGTTTGATGGAAACCCCCTTTCTGCAATGCATACAGATGGTGACATGTTGTTTGAATTGCTCTGTCTATAACTATAGCATTTATGTATGGGTGTCTTTCAAGGTAAAGTGCTCTGAAATTCATTGATGTGAATTACCATATGTATTAAATATGATAAGTAGATTAGATAGAAATCTGTAATCCCTGTAACCTTTCACTTATACTAATTAATAGGTATTAATATGTGACAGCTAAGCTTTCTTTTTTAAACAATCCTGGAAACAACAGAAATCTTCTTTTCACTGTTTATTTTTTTGTTTGTTTGTTTACTGTAAGCAGTTGAACTGGACTGTTGGTGTTTTATATGTCTGCTGTTTAGTTTAGTTTTCTTAAGACATGCGTTTTACAACATGTATCCATATTTTCTGTTCACTGTCCTGCATTTTAAAAAACTTTTTTTTTTAAGAAACTAAGTCAAGTAGACAAACGTTTGGCTAGTTCCTTTATCTCAGTTCCACACTTGCTACTTTATTAGTATTAGTTTAAGCTTATGGATGAATATTGTGCCATTTTATGAGAGCCACAGTTTTATTTGGCATTACAGTGTTTTCTCACACAACTCCCTTGTATGGTAAACATACTTGGGACTAGCCTGTCAGAAAACTCTTAACATACATATAGAGTAGTCCTATCATGGATATGTGTAAAGTATTATATAGTATTTGTTATACTAAATACTATATCTTTGAAGACTATGTTGTATATGCAGGAGCAAAATATATCTCATATAGTTTATCTAATATACATCAGGGACAATATATATATATTTATATATTTATTAGGGCACTAAGGGGTGGATGTACTAAAGTGTTGTGGCTGTCGCAATAGTCGTAAACCAGTTGCATATGAGTCTGAAGTCTCGGGTGAAATGTACTAAACAAGCGCAATGCTGTTAGCAACTTTTTAGGGAATGCTTTGCGGCAGCAGTATTTCTTTGCGGTTCAACCTTAGATGAATATGTAATTATGGGCGTTCCTGCATACATTCGCAAAATGGGGGTGGAGATAATGCAAATTAGGGTTCACAAATATTATAATGAGATGCACTAAAGCTGCAGACAATAGCACCACTTACAATTTCATCAATTTGTTCAGAACTTTTGAAAGCACGTTTTAAACAGCCACAATTGTTGCTGGCATTTCCCAATTGCTTTTTCTTGTGCTAAAGTCAGGGTGTACTTGCAAGCCTTGAAAACAAATTTCAATTTCATTTCTGGTTTTCCCAGCATGTTGGGAGCAATAGACTGCACACATGTGCCACTAACCCCTCCAGCTCATTCTGAGCATCTGTATAGGGCCATGATCTACTGTATGTTAATTGTCTAGGCTACTAAGTAGGCCAAGTTAAAAATAATAATAATTAAAAAAAAAAAAAACAACCTAAAATCATTTAGTTTCAATTTAAAATAATCTTTTATTCGCATTGTACACCAATGTGTTAAATTCAGCAGCATGATTTATTTTGTGTTACCAGTAGGCTAAAGTACAAATAAAGTGCGCTAGGTATTCATTTGATTTTACTACTGTACTGTATACTGTATAGGCCTACTGTACAGATTTATATTTTTACATAATGTAATATGTAGCTTACCCAAAACACATTAGTGTTATTTCAGCGCAACGATTTATATTTAAAATACATTGAGAACTATAAACGTATGTGTGTGCGATTTGATTGCATTGTTTTTAAACCCGACGCCTCTTATTTCAGACAAACATGTCCGGTTTAGCGAGGGGCTACTGTATGATTATGAAAAGCTTTTTGGCGTGAAGGTTGGGACCCCACTATATAATCTGATGGGATTAAACTGGCTTTAATTTATATATATATATATATATATATATATATATATATATATATATATATATATATATATATATATATATATATATATAAATTAAAGGTCAATTTGAATAATCTCAATATGTTTTCCTTTTATTGTAGCCCCATATTCAACAATCGATATATAAAACATAAAAAAAACTGTTTTAGTACATCTACCCCTAAGTGTTTTGTGCACAACAGAGATCAATGAAAAATAGGAAGCAATCAATAGGTTACACAACTAATATCTTTGGATTTAGGGCAGATGGTAAACCTTTGTGATGAATCCTTTACGACAAGACTACTGCTGTGGATCTTCTGGAGGTCATTTACAAAAAGGGTATTGTTTTTGGATTAGGATAAGTAAAATTAGGTCTAAAAATACACTCCTGATCAATGGAAGTGGCCATTTAAAGCCATTGCAGAAGGAGACCTCAAGGCATTTCAAGATTGGAACTACCTCAGTACCAGAATCCAATATAAAATACATAGCACTTTTTCTTCCAAGTCTCAGGAAAATCTACTAAAGAGGAAATCCACAGTAAGAGGATGGGACAATTTCAAAGCTCTGGGAAGCAAGACATTGATGTCGCAGACCTCCAGGAGATGTACAAAAAATTTGTTGTGCAATGTCCAAGTGGAGCTTTGTATTTGCACGAGTTTAAAGGATTCTGCAGAGTTCTGGACACCTCTGAAGAGTCCTTATATATGGACAACATATTCAAAACTTTTGATAAGAATGGGGTAAGAGTAGTTTTATTGCAGACAACATGTCCGTTAGATGAAGTCTGCAAATACAATTCTTTTTAATCGTGAGCATGCTAAATCAACCTGTTATAATAACACCGTACTGCATCGATTGTTGAATATGGAGTTACAATAAAAATAAAACATATTACCTTTAAATACATTAACATATTTTATTTTGTTTTGTCCTTTAGGACAATGTCATAGACTTTCTGGAGTACGTAGCAGCTTTAAATCTTGTACTAAGAGGAAAACTTGAACATAAACTGAAATGGTCTTTCAAGGTGTACGATAAGGATGGCAACGGATGTCTTGACAAAGAGGAACTGAGGGAAATTATAGAGGTAATTAGATAATTTCATTAAAACTAGAATTGTTATAATGCAGAATTATGCAATCAAGCGTGTTACGTTGCAATAAGCAAACGTAGTGGCATAGTCATTTAGTATAGTGATGTTATTAGGTTTTACTTGTTTATAACTACAGTATAAATGTATACTGATATGGCAATATTAGGTTTTACTTGTTTATAACTACAGTATAAATGTATACTGATATGGCAGCAATAATATTGCACACAAATACAATCAACAGATTTTGTATTAGATAACATGGAGAATGTAACTTAATATTTAATATATTTTTTTTTTTGGTATTTACTTTCTGGTTGATTACAGGTTATTTATAACATCAAGACAGGCAGCAAACTGGATCATGAAACTCAATTACTTACACCCGATGAAGTCTGTGACAGAATTTTCAGGATAGTTGATGTCAGTGGAGACGGTATGGCTGACGATGGCCTAGATTAAATCAACATTTTATTTATAGTTAGCATTAAAATAAAAGAAAGAACGAAATCATAGTATGGTTTTTTTAATGTTTTTTTTAATTTGTATTTATTTGTTTGCATGCTTCAGTACAACTTTCCCTGGAAGAATTCATTGAGGGTGCTCAGAAGGATGGATGGGTTATGAAGATGCTAACCTTAGACATCAATCCCACTGGATGGGTTATTGAACAAAGAAGGAAGTGTTCACCAATCTAAAGAGCAAGCATTATATGTACAGTAGCACAGCATTCTGCAATTCAACAACTGAAAACGTATCCCCTGTTGCTGTGTGAAGTTGACAGATGTGAACAGAACGAATCAATACACACACTACATACGTCCTGTATGGCACGTGTGATTTTATGTATTTAAAAAACATTTTATTAAAAATGTATCTTTTAAAAGTTTAATAAATATTTTCTTTTCTTTTTTTTAAGTTTCATTATTTAATAAATTGTATTGGACTGCTATTGTCAAGAACCTACCCCATATCTTAAAAATGACACAAAAACAGGAACAGAAAAGGCATTTGGACATCATGGTATACAATTTGCAATATTTCTCTGGTGTTTACTGACACTATTTGAACTGCAGGAACACTATATTTAATTTACAGACTCGCTATTGTGCGATTATGTGTTTGGAATGCTGTTAATATTGACACAAGACTGGGTAAAGGCATATTTTGGGATAAAAGTATCCTGGAGCCTGTTTTACAAAACCTTTAATCTGGATAACAGTGATCCGGATTTTGTAATCCTATATTTTTTGTGATCGAGATTACTTTGATCTGGATCGTTTTGATCCGTTTTTTCAGAAAATGTCACTGCTGGATTACATTTAACCAGATTACAAGTAATTATAATTACGAAATCAGTTAAAAAAAAAAAAAAAAAGTAATTTCGATCATAAAATATAGGATTACAAAATCCGGATCACTGTTAATCAGATTTAAAAAATTGAAAAACCGGCCCCTGTTTAATCTGGCTACAGGTATTTTATAAGCACGTCGAGCCACTCCCCTGACGTCTTGACGTTCAACCTTGCCCATGCGTGTTTCGTCAGCGCGTTTCTCCGCTGTTTGTCCACCTGACCAAAATGGCTGTCGGGTGAAAGGATAATTGTTCTCTGAATACCTAAAAATGTTAAACATGAAAATAAAATATGAATGAAATCGCATTTGCAGATTGATGTTCTTGTGAAGTTCTTATATAACATCATAGTGGTCGAGATATAATCAGGTAGGACAACTGGTTAAGATGTTTGCAGTATTATGTTTACGAGGCTGAGCACGCCACAGTAACACAGTCTAAAAAGACGTAAAGCTACATAAATAAACAATGTTCAGTATTTGCATTTAAAAATATGAATACATTTATTTTATTGATTGGTTTTAATTGTTGCATTAGTTTGAAATTGAGTATTTATTTATTTATTGTTGACAAGTGTAAATATAGACCGTGTTTGCACATAAAGTATTATCGTGTCTGACTACAAGTTTAAATGTCAGGTACTTTTAGTGTATTTGATTTAAGTTTAGTTATCTATTTACATTTGAGAACGCGTACATTGTATGCTTAGAAAAGATACTGGTACATCTGGATTCACCTTGGCTTGACAGACTAGTATGTTTTGGATTTAAAAAAAAAAAAAAATCTTCAATTTTAAAAAAGCTTTTTTTAAATTTTTTAATGGTGGGCGGGGGTAACTGTACTACAGTGTTTCGTATCGGAGGAATAATCATAATATGTAACTTGATGTAGGGAAAGCGACAGATCGAGGTTGGGTATGGACAACGGGAACACAAATGAAAATATTAGGCCTACAGTTTATGTTCGAGTAAATACAACAGCATAGATCCTGTAACCGTATTGTAGTCTTGATCATACAGTACGTTTGTCCCCAAGGCCTAGCTTGAGCAGGTCGGGAGAGTTCTGGAATATGTTAATATTTAAAATTCATATCCTAGGAAATATTCCACAGTATAATTTAAGTGGAAACCATTCGCTGTTTAATTGGATGACTTGCATGTATATTCAAACCTGTTGAATATACATGACATACCAGCTTTGCTGTGAGATTTGCAAATGTTTGAATGATTCAAGTCTTTAGTTATTCACCCACTGTGTGTATTTGATGTGGCTTGTGTCCTGGGTTCTGTACAGGCTAGACTAGAGGTTTTCTTGTCACTGAAGTATTGGTCACTGTTCACATGGGTAGAGTTAGTTGTCTTAATGTGTAACTCATTTATGTGGATTTTAGGAGCCCAGTTAATACCATGTGGAAGTGGTATTCGGGAGACGAGTCAGGCCCTGCCCAAGGTGTAAGTACTTGTATTTCTGATGAAAAACAGTGGTCATTTGTGATAGATTTGGAAGATATGGTCTATTCAAGCAGATGTATAATTGCATGTGAGTTAGACCTTCTTATTTCATAAAGCTATTTTTTCCCCACTTTAATGTAACCCATATGATTGCATGCCATTGGTCTATTATTGTTGCAACAATGGTAATTTCTGTGTTAACATTGATATTTGTTAAATCTTGGTGTACATGTACTGTATCGCTACACTCATTGTTCATAAATATAATATCTGTGTATTAAATACATTGGGTCTTAGCTGCAGTTGTTTTCTGTTGGTCAGTGTCCTACTTGTTATGCTAATTCTCAGGCTCCAGACTCCCAGGAAGGGATGAACCACAAGTCAATGGCTGATGCATCTGAACAGCTGGCACAGACAGAACAACTAGTCGTGCAGCTGAAAGAACTGATCCGGGAAAAAGATAATATCCTCCGTACCAAAGATGAACAGATTAAGGTACTAAATACAAAGTTGTTTACAGTTTTTCTGCTGGAGGCAACATTCTTTTAACCATTTCATTACATTTTCTGCAAATGAATACAAATATACCTCCAGGAACCTTAAATTGAAATGCTGTGATACAATCAGGATTCATCTAATGAAAGTTGTAGTGGTTTTGTTTTAAGTTGAGATGTGAAGGGTTGTTTTATTTATTTTTTTGTAGATGGAAAAAGAAGCATGTGAAGCCAAACTTTCTAAAGTAAAACTCCAAAATAAAGCCAAAGTCAACTCATTAAATTCTCAACTAGAAGAACTAAAGAAACAGCTGACACCATCAGGAACAAAAGAAGAAAGGGCAGGTCTGAAGAAGGTGGTCTTTTTATTATTTTTCTAACTTGTTACAAAAAGATCTATTCAAGACAGAAGGAGACTATCCTATTACATTGACCACCAATGTGATCCTTATTCTATTTTTAAAATGAATAAATAGATGCACACATTTTGTTACAAGTATGCAAGAGCTACAGTACTCAAACAGCAAGTTTCCTGGTTCAGACCTTCCTTTGCAACATTTTCTGAAATGTCTTCTTCATTTGCAGTATTTTCTTTCTTCAACAAGTAATATGCATGCAAAAAGAACTTAGTGGTTTCTGGTTTTGGGGTGATTGTTCACATTCAAGAACTAGCATCATGCAGTATTGTTTTGTAGGAGATGTTGCATTACAGTATCTAAGCCAAGATAAAGACACAAAGAACAGCATTTTAGAAATTCTTATGGCAATACCTTTGATAACCTCCAAGCTTGCCTGTGTATAAGGCACTGTAGGACTGAATGTTAGCATAATTTGAAGATTTTACTGTTTGTTTGTTGAATTAAAAATGCAAAATGCTTTCAAAAGATTTAAACCTAAGCTCCCGGAAACCTCTCAGTAAATACTTACTAAATATTGTTTTGTGGGGTTGAACAATTTTGCTGTAGGCAACTGGAGATGGGAATCAGGAGCATGCAGCAGCAAGCCGTGGAAAAATACTATTGCTGAAGAAGAAAGTGGAAGAACTGGAAACCCAACTTTCTCAATATAAAGCAGAGTTGAAAAACAAGGTAACTCTCAAATACATTGTGGGCTGCCTTAAACCCTGTATGCCAGGGCTTTTCAATCTTTTTTTTGAAACTGTACCCCTTCTGTCTGGAGTTTTCAGCTCAAGTACCCCTTTAAAATTTTCACTCGACTGAATGGTACCACAGTTGCAAAATAAAATGCAGAATATTCTGATTAACACATTGATTTTTTCCCCCCGTTTATTTAACATACAATTTGTCACAACAGTTTGGGACTGATAAACTGCTGTTTTAGGGCAGAATACCAAACAGTAGGCTTAATTCTTAAAACTTTTAATTACATGTCTTTGGATGCACAGAATTAAGACAGTATTTGGAAACACTTGTATTTGCTTTCTATTCAGCAAAGTTATTATAAATAATACAAAATAGTCTGCACTGTAAATGTTATCACGTTAAATGTCTGCCATTTAAAAACTCAACTAACATTGATCAACTTTTTTATTCAAGTCAACATAAATTATCCAAAGGGATTCGGTATAACTCTGTCGCCTTGCACTTTCTGTACTGCTGTCCTTCGTTATTCTTTTGCAAGAAATGTGTCCATTTCAACCAGCCGCTTGCTGTTACAAAAATGCATCCATACTTCACCCACATCAGAGTGGAAATCGAAATCCCGCATGCGTACAGGTAGAAAGTTCGGATGTGATAGATTCTGTGTTTTGTTTTTTATCTGTGGTTCACTTTGAGCTGCTAAACAAAAATTAAACATTGATGCACAATGGTTTAGAGATACAGTATATATATATATATCATAATCAATTTAAGTTCAAGAATTGTTTTCTTTTACTTTCATTTCTTTGTGCATTTCTGAGTCATCCTGCGTACCCCCTATGACCCTTAGAAGTACCCCGAGTTGAAAACCGCTGCTGTATTCAATTGATAAACAAACACATGAATAAATCAGCAATGGCTCATTACACTATCTAGACCAAGATAAAGAACCAGTAATTACAGTAATAATAAAGGTTCCAATTCACTTAACCCTTGACATATAGGTAATAAATCATTTTTATTTTCCTACAGAATGCAGAGATTGAAACTCAGAGACAGCGTGGGTTTGAGATAGATGCCATGCTTGCAGAGAAAGATAAGAAACTTTCTGAAAAAGAGGCTTACATCATTGACCTCCAACTGATAGCTTCAGGAGAGAACCCTGCTAGAGCGTTGTCTACACATGCAGAAGCGCCAAAGGTGATTTCCCGTGTAAAATAAGTTTTAGTAGACCATTTCTTTTGACCTGTATATGTGGCATACAGCATTGTTCATGCTTGCAGTAATATTATAACATACAGATATGGACAGGTTTATAAAGACAGAATTGGAACTAACTTTTCCTCCCTCCTCTATTGGGAATTTGTATTTGAAAGCATTAACCAAAACCTTTTTTTTTCTACTTGAGTCATTTCTTAGTCTTAGATTTCTTGATCAAGTGTTAAGAGACTTTCTTTTTTTGTTCTACAGGTTCAGCTGACAGAGAAAGAAATTCCATTGCAAGACCTTCAAATGCTTGTCAAGAATCTTACGAAGAAAGTGGAGGAAAGTGAGGAGAAATACAGCCTTCTAAAGGAACAGTCAGAAAGTCTGAAGGAACTTCTTGTTACGGAAAAGAAACAGTTTGAGGGGAAAGAAAATATGTACAAGGAAAATGTATGTTTTTATTTTTAATGCTTCTCTCTGAGTTTTGTGTTTAAGATTTGAGTTTGGTTGTATGCTTTATTTCCTATGAATGTTGTCTGTATGTCATAAAACATCCCACATCTCACTGCTATTTTGCAATGAGTGAAATGTAATACATTGCTTTATCATTTCTGTTTGTTTTAGATCCAGACATTCAAAGATATTATTATGGAAAAAGAAAATAATCTCGCAGAACAGTACCAGAAGCATGAACATGAGCTATTTAAGCTGGCAGCAAAATCTGATGCTAGTGCCGAACTGGAACAGGTATAAATCATAATTATTATATTCCAATCTAATGAATACAGGAAATGTTGTAGCAGCATGGCCATTTTTCTGTAGCTCTTTAGGTCATTTATTAAAAACCTTGGTATTGCATACCTCTACATTGTAGAGTACTGCCACACAATATTCTTCTTGATGCACATGGAAACATCTTTGAAATAAAGTAAAGGGGGTATGAATGATGCCACCAGTGTTGTTTATCCTAAAATCTCTTTACAAGAGGGGGAATAGTTGATTGGTTTTGATTGGTCCTTGCTAGTTGCTGAAGGCCCTCAAACAGAAACTACATGAGAAGGAGGAAGTGCTGCTTGGAAGAACCCAGGTTGTAGATGTGCTGCAGACAGAGTTGAATACCAGGGATCAGCAAATTAAGGTAATGGTTTAAAAAGCACAGTCGAGGCATAGCATTTAGCTAAATGTGAGGCTTAGTAGTATGAGGACTGTTGAGCTAGGGATGAAATATTTGTTTATATTAAAATTAGAATAGCCACATTCTCTCTTTAGTATTCTCAGTTCATAAATTGTAGTTTGGTCAGAGCTGAGCTGTGGGTTTTAAGAAAGGCTGGATATTATTGTGATAAATGCATGTATACATTAAATTAGTATTATTGGTAGTTGGTATGATCAGTTAAATAATGTCTCTTACTGGTTCATTAACTGTTCACTGAGACCTCTAGTTTTCGAGTAATACTTTATACTGTTAAGGTGCCATATCATTTTATTTTTTATTTAGGAACTTAGTGAAAAAATGAAGCGTCTTCAAGTGGAAAAAGACAGCATGCAATCCAAGCTAGATGCTGAAAAGCATGTAATGAGAGCTCAGCTGAGAGACCTGATGCAGAAACATGAGACAGAGCTGAAACATGTCAGGGAGAAGCACGAAACTGAATTGTCTGAGAAAGATCAGGCTTACCTGCAGCTCCAGAAACAACTTGAAGAGGTTAGAAATCACACTGAAGCTGCTGGGGCACTGGCCATGGACAGCGCTGTGGATGCTGGTAGCAATCCGAGGATTGTAGAGTTGGAAGGTATGTTGTGTTTCACTGTAATATCACAATGTTTTATTACACCTTAACCAATTTACTGCAATAGCATAGTATGGTGGATAATTTGCTGTTAATGCTAAAAAGCCAGAAATAGATTAGAATAGGGTTGCTTGTTATTGTTACCCTAACTGGTGAATTGGCAATTTTTTTTTTTTTTTTTTTTTTTACTCCAGTGTTGTATTGCTTGTTGGTGCTTTGTTTCAGTTTTATCTGTCTTAGAAAGTCTCCCATTTCACTTGTGTTTCCTATTATTTCAACAGTACAAGCAAAGTTGAAAACTGAGGAGGCCAGCAAATCTGAAGCCAGGTTCCTCAAAATGAAAGCATGGTCCAAATCCAGGATCAAACAGCTGGAAGATGAACTCAAAAAAGCTCAGGTGAGTAAAGGCAATTCATTCCTTTTGGTTTGTTTGTCTACGAGAATAAAATCAAAACTGCATTCCTTTATTGTAACCTTGCGACATGTTTCTTTTTATCAAGCTGCCTTCAATGACCTTATTAATCTTTTATTAATATAGCAAATGCAATCTTAAATAATTCATTCTTGTCAGTTATGTTCCTGCCTAAAATAGAAAAAAAACAGTGTTATTGTATTGCTTGTAGCAAACTGAACACGGACCTTGTTAAGCTATTCATTATCACAGCAAGTTATGCGATTGCATCCCAGACCTACATGGGATTTCTAGGTGTCAGTTTTCCAAAAGCTGTTGATATCTCATGACTAATATGAACAACTATGTAACATTCAGTGTCTTTTTTATTTTTCTTCTAGTCTGGAACCACAAGCTCAGATATTACTGCCTTAAGAAACAGACTTGTTGAGCTTGAAGATGAAAGAGAAGAGATTCTGCAGAAACTGGAGCAGTATGAAGAACTTAAGACACTAAATGGTGTTTATTTGAAAGACCTGCTTTTGAAAGATATCCACTAGTAGCACACAGAAATATTGTTTTATCTCATCTTTTTTTGTTTTTGTTTTTTGTTGCTGCTGCAGCTGAGCTAGTGGCTAAACTTCAGATCTATGAAGAACAGCAAAGAAAGATGCAAGCTGACCTGGAACAAGTTACTAAGAGAGCAGCTTCTCAGGTCTGAATACAAATATATTCATTTTTGATAAAGATCCCTTTCAGAGATCCTAGTGATAATTTAAGAATGTTGTATCCTAAATATTAGTGCAACAGTCCTGGGAGGCTATGTGTTTGGAAATGATTACCTGGACTTAATTAAACTTGGCATGGACATTTGTTACAAGAAGTTAATCCACAGGTTTTGACCTAACTATTTAATGCTATATCTTGGGCATACACTTTGGTAAAGCCTCCTCAACACCCAGCTGTTTAAACTGCACTTGTAGATCTCTTGCTCTACTGCTGCTATTATGCAGTGGACTTAATGGACTATCCTTGCACTATTGTACTACTATGTCATTGTAGATATAACTACAATAATATATTGTAATCTTAACTTGTTGCATCCTAGTTCATATTATATTTTAGTAGTATTATTTTCACTTACTGTAAACTACACTGTATTTAAATATTAAGCTTGCATTGTAACCCTTTATTGTCCTGTACAGACACACTGTAATATGCTTTTTGTTGTTCTCCTTGTCTGGTGATATGCATGTTACTAATGTACCTTTGTGCCCGTGTTTTTTTGGTTGTAGACCAGTGAATCCGGCAGTGCAGACGAGCTGCAGAGCCATGTGCTGAAGTGGCAGGATATGGTGTCTGATGCCGAGGGTGTTCGTGACCAGGCCAGGGAGGAGAAAGCTGCAATGGCTTTAAGAATGACACATTTAGAAGAGGAGAGGGAAGGTAAATTAGCTTGGCATTTACTTTCCCATCTCATTAGTATTTCAACCAAATCCTATTGGCTTTCTAAAATATATGCTTAAGAGAGTGAATGTAAATGGCCTATATTCTCTAATAATTAGAAAGTCCAGGTATTTATTTATTTATTTATTTATTGATTGATTGATTGATTGTATTTGTATAGCGCCTTTCATATCATGGTGTCTCAAAGTGCTTTACAGAAAGTATGCATCGTCATCATCAAAAAAATAACAGTAAAACCACAAAATGAACAACATACAATTGTATTAATAATAGCAATAAATAACATAGTAAATATCTAGATAGGACCATTATAAAAATACAGGAAATGGGAGGCAAAGGCAGAGATGAAATCAGCTTTGTTAGCAGAGGAGTGACAGTTCCAGAGTGCACCAGAGAGAGTGGGAGTAGGGGAGAGGCAGAGGGATGAGGTTAGGGGAGCAGCGGCAGAGAGGACGGAGGACGGGAGTGAGAGGACAGAATAACAGGGATGTGAGAGAGTCATAGCAGGACAGGTGAGACAGATAGGTACAGTAGTAGTGGGAGCAGGAGCGGTGGGGAGAGGGTACAGACCTAGTTGGCATCTTCCAGAGCGCTGCTTCTTGGTGGCGCACAAATAAAAAAATGTTTAGACGTCCAACTTCTGATGTCAGTAAGACTGAAATAGCAGTGGAGTCAACCGGTTTTACAGAAATATAAAATTGCATGTCATCGGCATAACGGTGAAAGTTAATACTATGTTTACGAATGATTTCCTCCAGTGGCAGCATATACAAAGAAAATAATATTGGGCCAAGAATACAGCCCTAGGGGACACCACAAGTAATATTGGATAATCCTGATACAGACTGCCCAAAAGAAACAAAGTACTATCTGTTAGTTAGATATGACTTAAACCAGTTAAGAACAGTTCATGTCAGGCCAACCCAGCTTTTGAGACAATCAATCAAAATAACGTGATCCACAGTATCAAATGCAGCACTGAGCTCTAAAAGAACTAAAATGGATGGATATGAAAGGGGCATAAATACGTATTTAGTAGCATTTTTCTTCATTGGTTTTGAACAATGTGTGCATTGTTTGTTAGGTTGAGCATGCTGTGTTTCTGTGATTATTATTATTATTATTATTATTATTATTATTATTATTATTATTATTATTATTATTATTATTATTATTATTATTATTATTTTTTTTTTTTTTTATTTGTTTTTGTATCTTTCTGCCATAACTCCTGCCGAGCCCTCAGTGCCCCTGCCCCCTCCACTCCACTCCACACTGTGATTTGGCCAGCCACTGAGAACAGTTTCCCATCAGTTTTGTGCATGCAGGTCTCTGTAACTGACAGCACTGTACTGCTTATGATTTCCCAGGTCACAGTTCACCAGAGGGTAAACCACCAGCAGTACAGCAATGTCAGTTGCTGTAGTCTTGTCTGTTTATGTTTTCTATATACTGCATGTCAACACTAATGTTTTGATTTTGTTGCCATTTCTAACCTCTCTCTCATATTAACAATATCTCTACTTACCCCATCTAGACTTGGGGCAGCTCCATAGCTTCTGATATCAGGTTGATTTTAATTGAATACTGCTTCTGGCTTTAGCTTTTACAGGCCATAATGCATGCTGATATGTTTTATGGTATGTTATGTTAGATTTAAGAAAATAACTAACAGTGTTGAGAAATAAGGATGCTACAGAGCATGTGGTAACCAGTAAGACTCCCACTGCATAGCAGTTTGAGACATTCCAAGCTTCACTGCAAGTTTTATTGGCTAGTTTAAGTAGGCTTTTGTTAGTTCAGGCATAAAATGATTAATTGGCATATTCAAAAATGTGCTCAGTGCATGAGCTTCTGATTACTTTGTCAGATCATGCATTCTAAAGTAGGGCAGACTTTTTAATGTATGCAACTTTAAGGTACTACGTTTTTAATACCATGAAGCTTGGAAATTTGTTAGGGAATGGATTTTTGTAAATTCTATTTAATTTAAACAGAAAAGTAGAACTGCCTCTTGTCTACATATAAAATCATTGTAAATCCTATTTTTTCTTTGCTTTGCATATAACCTTTTTGTTTTATATGCTAACAGCAAGTTTCTTTAATGTGTATTCTTTAAATCACAAAACGGATGGGAATGTACTTTTGTTTTATCACTATTGCATCTGTAACACAATTAACTAAAATGTATTAAGTTACAGATGTGACTTTAATTTACTTTTAATTACTATCTTTTCCTAAAATGTTTTCTACAAATTCATAAATATTTAACTGTCTGCAAAGAAATTTAATTCACGATTAAAAGTGTGATGCCAGTTTGCAGTGTCAGATTTTCTTTGTGGCTTCTCCATGTTAATAATATTTAAGAAAACTAACTACAATAAGCGTAGCCATGTTTTTCTTCATGGTAATTCTGTTTATTGATGTATTAGACTAATTGTAGTCAGTAATATTGGCAAGTAGATATTTATAATTAGGGGTGTTATCATCCAGATTATTAAATACATTAATTATTCTCAAGATTAGTAAATAAATCTTATATGTGCAGTTGAAAACATTCAAAGAAGATTTTCAGTTATTAAAAATATGTTGGACTTTGGCTAACTACTAACTGGTGTAGTATTTATGTAGTCCAATTTTGGTGTAATAGCAAAAGTTAAATCTTTTATTTGTATTTTGCTTTGGGGAAGTCACAAAGTCGGAGTGTTTCCAGATCTGTCTCTGAGTTTTGTCTGTCCATGTTTTCTTGTTTTGAGTCTGTCCGTGTTTCCCTGTTGTGTGTCTGCTCTTGCGTACACTCTGTGCTGTAAGTCTGAATGAAATTACTTTCCTGTGGCACAAAACTGATTGAGGATGACTGGTTCTTTCCTGGCTGCTCCGATCCAGTCCTTGTCACTCGGCAGCAGGAGTTGGAGGAGGAGCTGGCGCAAGCTCGAGGGCTCAGAGCTAAAAGAGGCAAGCAGAAGCAGGCTGCCAACATCACTCACAATCTGCAGGTAGGAGAACTTCAAATGTATCATGTTTTATACTAAAAACCTATTATAATGCTGATGACAAATTTTGAAGTATACTTCTCAGATTTCCCTACAGATACCCTTTAAACCCTGCTTTGGTTATGGAAAGTGTTATACTTAGACCACAATTGTATCAACCCCAAATAAGAGATTATTTCAACAAATAAGAGATTATTTCACATCTATTACATATGCTTAAACTAAATGTCTCTCTCTGTTGTTTTCTGGCATATTGAGGGACAGTAACACTGTGCATTGGTAAAGACCCAACTAAAAGACACAGATGAAGAATTACCCTCCTACTTTTTTGATGTGTAGTAAAGACCTTGAGTTTTATCCAAGACATTATTCTCCATGGACATTTTGCAGAGTAATGTTGGGAAGTAATTTAATATTACTGAGTGTGTATGTTTCAGGTTTGCTGAAATGTTTTATTTGTGTATTACATATCACTTGCTACACCTGTTATTTTGCTCCCAGGAGGATTTTGAATTTGATGGAAAGCAATCTT
Organism: Acipenser ruthenus; assembly: GCF_902713425.1. Classification (NCBI taxonomy): domain Eukaryota; kingdom Metazoa; phylum Chordata; class Actinopteri; order Acipenseriformes; family Acipenseridae; genus Acipenser; species Acipenser ruthenus. The sequence continues at coordinate 23,776,934 of NC_081215.1, forward strand.
ATCAGGATCCCAACAACACTTTAGACAGCAGTGATTTTGCTGATGGAGAGAACATGGGAGGTTGGTGGCCAGAGTACACTTCTGACAATACAGGTGTGATACCTACTAGACAGTTTATTAAAGCATGCACAACGTTTTGTTCTATGTGAATTTTAATTTTGTAATGTTTTATTATTCATATAACCCATTTTTGTGGAGTTTCCCTTATTGGCCTTGTCTGTACTTTTTTTTTTTTTTTAAATTTTTGGTTGACCATTTCCTTTTGTTTTTTTAGAAGTTACTTTAAAGCATGTGCGTGCTGGATGAACTGCCTAGTTTTGGTTCATTATTACTTGGTCCCTGTTTACGAATGGGTCTGTGCCAATACTGGTGTTTATTATTATATGGTAATCCGTGGTCCATGATTGGTAAGATGCATGTTTTTGGTATTCTTTTAGAATTAAGAACATGTGGTTAAGGGTTTTTGAGTCCGAAGAGAAGGTACAAGTGTGGCTATAAAACAAATTATTTTGGTCTAAATGAAGCTATAGAGAACTGGAGCTATTACAAAACCACATTTATAAAGGTGGTTTATTCAGTCTTAAGGATTTAAGACCGTGCTAAAAATCGTAATCCTTGTCTATTGCTAGTGTATAGTTTAATTTAATTGAAATGTGGATTTCTTCAAATTGTAGTGCCTTTCTTCAGCTAGTGGGGTATCAGACATTATGCAAGCCTGCAAACATCTTCATTAGCAGCTGTTGAGAAACCCTTAATCTAGCATGATTCCACTTGCCGAAGTAAAACAGGTTTAGTCTAGCATGCGCTTCAGTCCCAGGCACAGTTCATTTAATCTGTGGTGTTTGTCAGTGTTGGTCCAGTTTTGAGACTCTGTGTATGTATTTGTGGAGTTGAGTAAGGATACTTTCAAATAAGTTTGTAATGAAATGTAATAAGTATTTGGAAATAAATAAGACATGTTTTATACGTTAAAATGTACGTCACTTTCTACATACTGTACCAGAAAAGTTAGCACAGTTTAGAAATGTCAGCCATGATCAGGTATCGGTCACAGGTCGATAAAAGAAGTAGAACTTATGAGCAACAGTACTTTTTTGTTAATAAAAATCGTTAATAAAAATCGCTTCCTTTATTGTTAGTGAACAGGCAAGGTTCTTGGGTAGAGCCTGACTGTGTTTGCAAAGATGCAGTTTGCATTTCTTGCATAATATCAGTTAGTAAATGTGTATAAAATGTCCCTGCCACACATTTGGACTTTTATTATTATTATTAAATACATAAACATTATGTATCACTTACATTTGTTACAAATCTTGTAATGTTGAGCAATACATTATTTATATGCATGTCCCTGACTGTTGCGGTGCTTCTTTAATTGTGCAGGACTCAGGTCTGTGGTTGAAGAGCTGGAATTGGAGAGGAACCAGCTGCAAGAGCAGATCTTGACACTTGAAGAACAATGTCAACATCTTGAGGACAGATTACAGCTTCAAGCAAGAATAGAGTCACTACAGGTATGTACATTCTTCATTGCTTCACATTTTGTTCAAATTAGAATTTTAGCATAAACATTTTAAATATATAATTGTCGATTTTGCAGGTTTTAAATCCATCAAGATTTTTTGAAAGGCAAAACAATGTGTTTCATAGTTTGAGTGACTTTAAATAATTTGCATAAAGTGTGTGTTATTTACTTTATATAAAATACAGTTTATTAATAAATAGGATGCAATGTTGCAGTATTATACATGATGTTGGTGCCGTTCATTTCTACCACTGTAATCATTTTTATAAGATTTGAATAGAAAAAATAGCTCAGCAAAATGTGAGTTTTTTTCTGTATGCAAATTAGGATCTTGTAACGAAGCCTTTTAACACAGGTGGCGTTTGATGTAGATGAAGAGGGGCAGCCATTGAGGGTTACCCAGGTGTGTGTTACCCCTGTGTGCTAGCAAACACACCCTCTAGAGGTGACGGCTTTGCCATGTTGTTTGTCATACACATCGTCTGGTTTGGTTTCCACGTACATGTGTAGTGAATTATATGGTTCTGTTGTTTTTACACCGTGGAAGGGATCTTAATCTAAGAACACTTCTTTGTAAAACTAGTTCAATGAGGTAAAAGGAGCTTATAACATATGTGTCAATTCACCAGTGTGGTTAAATGGAAAAAAAAAAAAGTAAACAACACCTATGATCTACATAAGAATTGGCTTTCTTCTAAAAGCAATTGACTGAAAAAAAAAAATCAATACATTTAAAAAATCAAAAGTAGGTTCCTTTTATGCCGTGTGGGTTTGTTTTGATGAACTGGATTTTGTGTGTAGATATTGGACTTAATGGAATAATCTGAACATGGAAGCAAAGTACAACTAACTAAACTTTTTTGCTTCATTTATCAGACAACTGGGATACGTGTGTGTTTGCTGTTAGGGGCCCAAGGTGTGTTAATTCATAAATGGCTTTGAACATCCATCAACGTGGTGGGGTTTTTTTCTGTGTGTGTTTTTTGAATGCAGAATGAAAATGAACGTCTACAGGGCCAGCTAACTAATCTGCGCAGTCAGCATAGCAGAGACACTGAGAAACATCAGGTGCTTATCTCCAGTCTGAATCAACAGCTAAAAGGGTAAGAAATGAAACCAAAGTAAAAAAACAGATTTATTTAGCAAATAACAAATTAGTGCAATATTCTGGGGAAAAGAAGTAACATTTTCAAACAGTTCTTGGTATTTGTTTATTTTTTTTGTACAGATATAAAAAGCATTCTATTTACATATAATGATTTGGAAAGATTTGTTATCTGTTTATTACCTGGTTTACACATACATTAAAAAAAGACAAATATTATAGAATTCTGATCTTTTATTTCTTTTTTTTTGATAATTTAGATTTAGTGACAGGGAAGACATTCTTGAATCTTCCCTGATTGAGAAGGAGCAGACACTAATGGAAACCTCTGAAAAGCTGGAACAAATCGAAAACATCAGAGACTCTTTGAAGGAGAAAGAGGTGCAAAACAAAGAACTCAATGACAAGCTTCTGCAAGCTGAGCAAAATGTAAGGATGTACAACGCAACCACAGGCTTATTTATTTATTTATTTATTTATTTATGTATGTATGTATGTATGTATTTATTTATTGGGTGGCAGGGTGTGGCTTGTTTTAAATAAAATACTATTATTATTTATTTTTTTTAAAAGATTTATTTTGAAAATAAACTTAACATTATCTGTATCTTAAAGAAAATGTATAAAAGTGTATGGTTGGAGCAACAGTTTGTTTTGAAGTTTATTCATTTGGGTTTTTACTTTCAGGTGTCTGAAGTTACAGGGAAGTGTTGTACTTACGAAAAACAGTGTTCTGAACTGAAGACTTCTGTTGCAGACCTTACACACAGACTGAACACTGCCAAGGAAAAGGTAACTTTTTACAAATACATTGTGTTTTTCTGGTTGTTTCTGATGCGAGTTTGACAAACGTGTGTATGTATGTGATTTTATCATTGGTATTTCAATATTGTAAATGTTATGCAATAGTTGTGTCAGAATTGGTTATGTTAATGTCAGAATTTTTGTTATTGTCTTTGAACTGACCCACCATAAAAATAAAAGCTTTCAAAACTGACGCATAGTCAGTTTGTATAACATTCTGTGGCCTTGCGCATCTTCATGTTTTCTTTTTTTTTTTTTTTCTCCTTTTGAAACCTGTAGACTCAAAAGCAAGATGTTGCCATTGAAATTCTTCAGCGTGACCTGGATCAGACTAATGATGAACTTGACAAATTAAATTCCTCCCATTTAGAAGAACGTGCTCAGCTGATTCATGACCTTCAAAGCTGTGAGAGAGAGATTGATAGTCTTAAAGATGTTCTCTTGCAGAAAGACAAAGAAATCACTGCCCTTTCCAACAGCATGACTGAGTACCTCGATCAGGTTTTGCAGCTGAAACAACAAATGAAATACAAAGAGGAGGAGATGGTTGGAATGGAGACTGCTTTGGCGAAGGTAGAGAGGCAGGCTCAAATAATAAGAGAGTCACAGTCTTCAGATGAGCAGACCATGAACACCAAGCTTGCCTCTCTTGTGGAGCAACTGAAAGAGATGGAGATGGAACTGAGCAACACTAGAGAGGAAAATAAAGCTAAATGCAGTGAGGTTGAAGAACTTGTAAAACAAGTTCATGATGATAATGGAATTATTCAGAACCTTCGAACCGATATTCAAAAGCTGAATGTTACTCATCGCACTCATCTTGCAGAATGTGAGACACAGTTATCATCTCTGAAAGAGCAGGTTACTGCATCATCTCGGAGATTGCAGGAGGTAGATGCCAAAAGCCTTGAGGAGACAAATAAGCTGGCTGCTCAGCTTGAAGAAACGAATACTGCTTACAAGAATCTCGAGAACATGCTTCAGAAAAAAGAGCAGAGTTTTGAAACTGAACTGAAATCTTTTAAGGATGAATGCAACAAGCTGATTGCTGAGGTAACAAGAAAAGATGAAGAGCTTCTCATATTCTCCAAACAACTTGCAGAACATGTGGAACACCAAGAAACGGTTAAAAGGGCAGTGCATGAAAAACTGGAGACTATATCCTGTCTGGAGGAAAAACTTAAGGCCACTCAGCAGGAGGCAGAAGAAACTAAATTGAAACTAAATCAAAAGTTGCAGGTCAAAGAGACAGAATGTATACAACTCAAGGAACAGCTTGAGGTAAAATCTGAATCTATTTTGAAACTGGAAACAGAAGTGAAGACTCTCGAGAATAAAAATGAGCAACTCCAGACCATTGTTCAGAAAAAGGACAATGAAATTCTGGTTCAAACAAACCTTGCTGCTGATTTAAATGAAAAGGTTGCTAATGTTCAGGGGGCAAATCAGAATCTGCAGTGTAAAGTGAATCAGCTTACTGATGAGAGTGAAAAGCTAAAGAGAAATCTAACTGACCAGGAGAGTTTGCAATCAAAGCAGCACGATCTTGTTAGTGAGTTGCAGGGTAAGATATTTGCAAATGAGGTCCACATTTCAGAGTATCAAAAGACTGTAGCAGTGATGCAGAAAGAAAAAGAAGAACTGACCTCAAAGACTGAGGATCTTGTTAAGCTCTTGGAGCAGAATCAAAATGTGGTTGCTGAAAACTTGGTGGATAAAACAAGTGAGTGTAATAATCTTGCAAAACTGCTTTCTGAGAACCAAGAATTGGTTGCACATTTGCAAGACCAAGTACAGCTTCTCACTTCTCAGATAGACCAATTAAAATGTAACATTGCTGAAAAGGAACAAGCAGTTATTGACAGAGTTAATACATGTGAAAATCTACAAAGCCAGCTCGGGCAACTACAGGAAACACTGCCTATGCTTCAAGAACAGAATCATGCATTACAATTGGGGCTAGTTGAAAAGGACTTGATACTACAGGAGAAAGTTACTGAATGTCATTCCTTGCAGAAACAAATAAACCAGCAAAATGAGTCTGTTGTGAATTTACAAAATGAAGTAGATTCCCTAAAAGATGAAGGCAAGAAACTTACCCAGAGTTTGGAAGAAAAAGAAGTAGCCTTTCAAAGTAGAATATGTGAATGTAATGAACTGTTTGATCAGATACAAAGTAATAATGAAGCAATTGCTGTACTAAGCCGTCAAATTGATGTCATGAATGAAGAATCTGTGAAACTGAAATCTGAGAATGAGGATCTTAAAACCACTTTGAATAATCGTAATGTTGATTACAGCAAACTTCATGAACAAGCAACTCTGAGCAAAACTGAAGCTGCAGAGTTGCAGAGCCAGGTCCAAATATTAAATGCAGAAATTCAGGACACAAAAACAGATATATTAGGAAAGCTGAATGAAATTGCTGTCTTGCAATCGGAGTTATCCAAAAAAGAGGACACTATAGTTTTATTGAACAAGCAGTTGCAGACAAAGTATGTGGAACAGGAAGGTCAGCTGTCTGAGAATATGGCAGTAATTGCTCAGCTACAGACACAAGGTCAGGATATGCAGAAAGCATTGCAGCAAAAAGAAAATACCCTGAACATGCAGCAAAAAGAAATTAAACAGCTTAAGGATAAGGCAGAAGAATCTGAGATGTTAAAATCACAACTTAATGAATACCTGGAGATGATCTCTGATCTCCAGAAGCAACTTAAAAGTATGACTGAGAGGTCTGATCATTTAAAATGCAGCATGACCGAAAAAGAGGCAGTGCTGAAAAAAAAAGTGGATGATTATGTTAGCTTAAAGGCCCAATTTTGTGATCTGGAAGATACTGCATCTCAGCTCAGAGTTCAGTTGGAGCAAGTTACCACAGAGTTGCATACAGTGAAAGATACTGTTAAAGAAAAGGAGTTGAATCTGAAACAGATTGAAGAGAGTTCACTGGTTCAAAGGGAGGATTTAATTTTAAAATATAAAGATAAACAGGATGAATGCGAGAGTCTTAAAGACCAGCTCTCAGCCCTGCAAGAGACTGCTTCAGGGCTGAATGAACACATCACCACTCAGAGCTCTGAAATAAACCAACTGAAGGAAACAGTCTTGAAAACAGAGACTGGTATTTTGGAGCAAAACAAGGCAATGCAGGAACTGCAAGAACAAGTGGAGGAAGCAAAACTTTTCAAATCTCAGTTAATGGAAAGCACAGAATTAATATATCAACTACAAAGGCAATTGCAAAAGTTAACCTCAGAATCTACAATGTTAGATAAATCTGCGGAGGAAAAACAGACGGCCTTCTTTCATCTACAAGAGCGATACGCAGCACAGACTGAGCAGCTACAGGAAATCAAATCAGCTCTTGCACAAAAAAATGAAGAGATATCTAGTCTTCACAGATTGATAAGTGAAAAGGGTGACATTATAAAGGTTGCAGAAAACACTTCAAGCACACTTAAAATTGAAGTGGAGCAGCTCAAGGTTGAACTTGTGAAGAACAAGGTTTCATATGCTGATCTGCAGCAAAAGGAGAATGCTCTGGCTGCTGAAATAGAGGTACAAAAAGCACAAAACCTTGAAGCTGTGAAACAGTTGAACATAGCAAACCAGGCTGTGGAACAAAGAGAACTTGTTGTACAGTCCCTCAATAGCAAATATGCTGAACAATTACAAAACATAGAACGCCTAAATTCAGAAATTCTGTCTTTGAATGAAAAAAATTCAGACATGAAAAAAGAAATGAAGTTAATGGCTCAAAACCTACAACAGAAGCTGGATTCAGCGGTGAGAGAAAAATTGGTTCTGAAACAAGACATTGACAGAACCATTGCAGAGAAAGAGGAACTTATCAAGAACTACAGCGACCAACTGCAGAAAAAGAAGGATGAATTGCAGACGCTTGAGCAACTGGTGGCTAATCTGAACGAAGCAGGGGAACGATTGAAGAATGAGAAAGAACAACTTCAAATGCAGGTTAGTGCTAAAGGTGAAGAAATCACTGGATTGAAATTAGAAATCCAGAAAATAGAACAAACCCTAATGGATTCAGAAAATGAATGGTTGGCTGATCTTGATAGGGATAATCAGAAAAGCAGTCTTCTAACCGAGCAGCTGAGGAGTTTAGAAAATGAGATGAATTCAAAAGATGTTAAAATCCAAGCACTGCAACAGGACCTAGATAACATGCAGGGAAAGTTTGCTGAAGTATCTTCTGCACTTAAAATGAGCTCTGATGAACTCACAGAAAAGAACATGGTGGTAGCAAACCTGAGTCAACACATTGCAGAAAATCAAAATAAACTAGAAGAAATGTGTTTAGTGGTTCAGAAAAAAGATTCAGTAGTGCAGCATATTCTGTCAGAGAGGGAAAAAGAAATTAAAAATTTGCAGACTGAAAAACTGACCAGTCAGCATGATCTTTCAGAAATCTCTCAATCAATGTCTGAAAAACTGTTGGCTTTTGAGGAAGAAAAGTTCACTTTACAGGCAGCAATGAAACAATTAAAGTTAAGACATCAGTCTGAAGTGGAATCTCTGAAGCAAGAATTAGACAGAAACACTGAGGTATTGCAACAAAAAGTGTCTGAAATGTCAGAAAAAGACAAATACATTCAGGACGAAAAGAAGCAAGTGCGTTTATTACAGCAACAAGTAATGAATCTACAACAAGAATTGGCTATTTCTACAGATAAACTAAGTTCTATAGTTAATGATGTGCACATAAAGGAAGGCCAGATACAAAGTTTGACACTTCAGGTAAATCAACAGAAAGAATTGCTTACCTCAATTAACCAGCAACTGAGGGAGAAGGACTTATCTGTCACTCGGGTCATGGAGTCTGCATCCAATGAAATAGTGAAGCACACAGAGGAAAAGAATCAGTTGATTGTGCAAATAGAAAACCTTGAAAGAAAACACAGTTGTTCTACCAAGGAAATTGAAAGCCTTTACCAGCAGCTTGACGAATACAAAAGCACATTGTCACATTCTCAAGCCCTTGTCCAATCAAAAGATGTCGAGAAGCAAGGTTTAATTAATGAAAAGGAGCAGCTGAAAGTTCATCATGACAAACTTGCCAAAGAAAAGGACATAATGAAGAGGAAATTTCAAGCTGCTCTGTTGGTAAGAAAGGAGCTGATGAAGAAGATTGAGGAGCTTGAGAAGAAAAGTCAAGATGATTTGAATAAGGATAAAGAAACGGCAAATCTGCAAAACACAGTCCAAGAGTTAACATCACAAGTAACACAGGCTCAGACAAGATGCAAAGAACAGGACTCTCATTTAGAACTTCTAAAACAACAGATTCTACAGAAAGAGGCTGACATTAATGAATTTGTTCAGAGCCTTTCCACTAAAGAAACCCTCGTAGGACAGTTGGAAGATAACATACAACGTCTGGAAACAACAATACTTGAGAGAGAGACTAGTCTTGCTGATGCACTGAAGGCGGGTATGGAAAAGGATGCCGTTATTGAGGCTCTCCAGTGCAGTTCAAAGGAAAATGAGAAATTTTTTCATAATGAACGTTGTGAGCTGACCTCTATGCTTGGGCAGCTTAGAGATGAGCTGTTAAAGAAGGAGGAGCCCATCAAAGTGGAAGAGACCATTCCACTCTCTACTGTTGTGGATCAAGAGAGTAATTTGGAGGCAGCAACTCAAAACCTTAAGGAGCTTAAACAAGAGAAAGAGCTTTTACAAAAGAAACTGCATGCAGCCCTTTTAGCCAGAAGAGAAGCTATAAAGAAGGCTCAAGAAAAAGAGAGAAACCTAAGAGCGGAATCCATACAACAAAAGGAAGAGTTTGACAAGCTTTTGACAGAATTTTCTCAACAGGCTGAAGAACTGAAAACTACCAAGGAAAAATTAACCACTATTCAGCAAGACTACTGTGGCAAATTAAAAGAATTTGAAAATAACCAGCAGGTCATAGGTGCACTGCAGAGTCAACTGAATTACATTAATGCTCATCTTGAAGAAAAAGAGAAATCCCTGCAGGAGGTAAAGATGCAACTGGAAGAGCAAGAAAACAAAATGCGTAGTGCCTTACATGACCAAGAAATCAAAATGTCAGCTGTGACTTCTGAGTTAGAAAATAAAGCCAATTCCCAAAAAGCACTTGAAGATGATTCAAAAGAGCTTGCACGAGAAATTGAGCAATTAAGATCAGAAATTGAAAGGGCAAACATTAAGATCACTGAGAAGACTGAAGAACTGTTAAGTCTACAACGGACTGTTAACATTGCACAACAACAGCACCAGCAGGAAAAACATGTGCTAATAGACGAGTGCACTGAATTGCAGAACCAGTTGACAAAAACCCAGAGTGATGTTGAATATTTTACAATTTCCCTTGAGGACATTAAAAAAGAAAAAGACTCCCAGTCTGAAGCATTTAACAATAGCAATAAGATGCTTCTGGAGGCGAACAACGAGTTGAAGGAAGAACTTGAAAAAGTACATTCCTTGATTGCAGAAAAATCTGATGACTGCAAGGCTATGAAGAATACTCTTGCTGAAATGCAGCACCAGTTTGAACTGGAGAAAATGGGTATAAAAGCTAAATCTGAACAAATGGAGAGCTGCTGGAAGCAGGCACAAGCAAAAGCCGAAAGCTACAAGTTACACCTGGAAAAAATAGAGAAAGAAAAGGAAGATATCTTTTGTTCATTGGAAAAGTCCAGAGGAGTAAGTGTCACCCTGCAAGAACAACTGGATAAATCAAACCGACTAAAGGAAGAATTAGCTGAAAAAGTATACTTGTTGCAGGAGGAGATATCTGCTGCAACCCAGCATGAAGAAAAGGTATTTCTCTTGCAGTCACAAAATGAAAAGCTGCAGGTAATACTTGAGGAAAAAGAAAATGCTATTGTGTCTCTCAAATCAAGTATTTCTGAAAAAGAAGAGCTTCTAGCAGCACTGGAGTTGCAAATGCAGAAGGCGCTTCACCTTCATGAAGTGGAGAGGGGAAGGGTAAAGACAGAAATGCATGAACTACATCAAAAGGCAGCAGACATGTCTCATGTAAGCAAGGAGCAGTCCGATGTAAGCAAATCTAATGAACAGATCACTAGAAAGCTCCAAGCAGCTTTAATATCTCGTAAAGAAGCCTTAAAAGAGAACAAATCTCTCAAGGACAAAATTCAGACATTATATTCTGAAAAGGAAGAATTAATCCGTATGTCTTCTAGTCTTGAGAAATCTTTGGCTGATATGAAAAACCAACAGGAGGACTTGAAAGTTTCTATAGCTGCCATAAGTGATGAAAAAGAAATCCTTATTTCAGAAGTAGACAAAATTCTAAGTGATAACCATAGCCTCAGTGCTGCATGTGAAAGTCTTAAACACACAATTGAAAATATAACTCAACAGAAGCAAGCATTCTCGTGCCAGTTAGAATCATTGAAAGATTCTGAAACAGAAGAATTGTCAGAATGGAAATCCAAGCACAAAGAGTTAAAGCAAGAGTATGAATCTCTTCTACAAGCCTATGAAAACATCAGCAGTGAAATGGATAAGATGAGGCAGTTGGTTGAGACAACCAGAAAAGAGAAGCAGGAGGTGCTTTCAAAGAGATGCAATCTTGAAACCGAGAAAGAAGTGTTAGAGAAGCAATTAAACGAAGCTGAAGAGGAACAAGAGAAACAAAAAGAAAAAATGAGAACATTTGCTAAATTAAAACAGCAGGAGATCCAAGAACTAGAGGAAGAGAATGGAAAAATTAAGAATGATCAGTTGGAAATGGCTGAAAAGCAGCAGCAAACTGTAGAAGAACTAGCTGTTAAGAAAATAGAGCTAGAAGAGGAGAATAAAGAGTTACAAGAAACATGTGAGAAACTCAGAGTAAAACTCAATGAGATTCAGAGCGAAAAATCCAGTCTGCTTAGTGATGTTGAAGCAACTAGATCCTCTTTAGAAAAGCTTCAAGGTGAAACTAAAGCTAGTCAATCTGACCTACAAATCAAAATAAATGAGGCTCTCAGTTTAAAGGATTTGTTAGCTGCTGAACTTGAATCTCAGAAAGCAGATATTGTGGCCAAAGTTGAAGTTATTAAAACACTGGAGCAAGAAAAATTATCACTGTCTGAACAAGTGACTGAATTAGAAAGGCAACACAAAGTAGAACTGAATAAGAGGGATAATACACTAGCAAAACTTGACAGTGAAATTAATAGTAATCTGCAAGAGACCATAAGTCTCAATGAGAAGGTGAGGATTTTGGAGGATGACAAGTCCCTTTTGCAGGAAGAACTTGAAAATGTGCAGGAGATTTCAGAAAAAGTTAAAAATGAGAACGAGTATTTAGAGACTGTACTGCTTAAGAGTGCTGAAAGGATCGACCTGTTGACTGACACGGTCAACACGCTGCAAGTACAAAATAATTTATTATCTACTCAGTTGAGTGAGATCAAGGAAGAAAAAAATGGCTTGATCAGGGAGAAAGAAGGGCAGCAGGTTAAACTCGTGAGGGATTTTGAGGAGAAATTGAAGGCTGCTCAAAGAGGGAATGAGGGATCTAAAAGTGTGACCAAGGAATTGCAGGAACTCTTAAGAGAAAAACATCAGGAAATCAACCAGATGCAAAAGGATTGTATTCAATATCAGGAGTTGATATTGGACTTGGAAAGATCTGTTAAATTGTCTCAGTCAGAGCGAGATGCAATAGAAAAGGAACTGAAGAATGTGAATGAAAAAGTTTCCAAGTTTGACGACGAAATAGGTAATCTCTACAACGAGATAACCTCATATAAAGATCTACTGAGTGAGGCTAGAAAACAGTCGGAAAGAGTTCAGTCTGAAAATGCTCGATTAAAAGAAGAACTTGTACAAAAGGAGGCGCAAGCAGACCTTCAAAAGATGGACAGAAAGAAAGAGTTGGAACAGGTCAATGAACAACAAAAAGCGCTCTATAAAAATGAGTTGATGAAGGTTGAGGAAAGAATAAATGTACTTCAGAGGGAGAAAGAGATAAATAGAGAGGAGGTCCTTCAGTTAAAGAGTGAAATTGAGTCTAGGGACTTGCTTACTAAGAAACTTGAGAAAGAGGCTAATACAAACTTGGCCAAGTTGGCAGCCTTTTCTCGTACCATATCATCCCTCCAAAATGACGGAGACAGTGTTGCAGATGAGACAAAGCAATGGGAATTAAAATTTCAAGAGGTAATTGAAGACAAGGAGAAACAACTCCTAGATCAAAAACTTGCAGTACTTCAGCTTACGGAGGAAATGAAAATAAAGGATATGCAGATTCATGAGTTTCAGCACAAGTCCTCAAAGCTGGAAGTGGCGTTTGATGAAACGGATTCCAGGTATAAAGCTGCATATATAGATTTTCAGAATGAAAAGACACTATTGATTGCAACCAGCAGAGAACTTTCCCGGAATTTTGAAATGTTAAAAGAAAGATTTGAAGAACAGAGAGATCATGTTCAAAAACTAGAAGAGGACAAAAAGGTACTTCAACACCAACTATCTGACACTGGAGACGCTGTTGTCCAAATGAAAGCAGAGCTGCTGACACTGGAGAAAAGATTTACTGACACAGACTCCGAACTCCAGCTTATCCAGTCACTCAGTGATACATTACAAGTTGATCTTGAGAAACAGGAAGCTATTTCCATGCAGCTAAAATCACTCCTTATCAACAAAGATACTGAGATTTCCATGCTGCTTTCATCTAAAGGTGGAGAGATTTCTGGCTATCTAGCAGAGATACAGAATCAGAACAGAATTCAGATTGCTAGTTATGAGGAGCGTGTAAATGCTCTTTATGATGACAAGGAAAAGACAGACAAGGCATTCAGAGGGCTGGAAAACAGAATTAAAAACCTTCAAGTGAAATTTGAGAAGTCAGTTCAGGAGAAAGAACAAATGGCTGCAAAAATGGGAAACTTAAAAAATGCATTGACCTCTTCACAAAGTGAAAGAGATGGTTTACTATCTGAATACAAGGTTCTAGAGGAACGGTACCGAAGTGTTGCAAATGAGAAAGCCATTTTAATTCAAGAGGAAGCAACTGAAAGCAAAACACTGAAACAGGAAATGAAGACTCTTCTTCATCAAATGGATGATCTCAATTCTGAAAATGCCATGCTTAAAGCACAACTAATACGATATAGAGAGGACCTTAACCAAGTCTTATCTCTAAAGGACAACCAGCTAAAACAACTTCTGAAAAAACAACTGGATTCAATTAAAAACCTTGAACATGGAACAGCTGTTGTTGAGAAACAGTATCGGGATACCGTATGTGGCCTTGAGCAAAAGATCGAGACAATAAAGTCTTTAGAATCTGAGAATGAAAAATTAGGAATTCAGGTTTGTGAACTTGAAGCTGTTATAACAACAATGACCAAGGAGAAATTAGAAATGAATGAGACTAAGGTGATTGCTGATCTGCAGGAAAAAATTGCAGCGAAGACCACAGAATGTAACGAGTTAAAACAAAACCTGGATGCACAAAAAGCCACAACTAAAGAACTTAAAATAAAAGTGAAAAAAATTGAAAAGGATACTGACAAGATATTGTCAGATGCAGAAGTAAAGTATAACAAAGAACTTGCAGCTTTTGAACAGGATGTTGACCTCATGAGAAATGTATCGGAGAGAGCAGAAGAACGAGTTGTAGAAATTTCAAAAGACCTAATGCAGGCAGAACAGACCATTTCTGAAGCCAAGAACCTAAACAAGGAGCTGAAATCTCAAAATGAGTCTTTTGGAAAAGCAATGGCTGCTTTGCAGAATGATAGGGACAAACTCATTGAAGACTTTAAGCACATGCAAATGAAGTATGAGGATGAACTGAAAACTTCATCAGACAAACTCAACAAACTTGAATTACAGCTCAATGATGCTACATCTGAATTGAACGCTTTGGTAAAAGAAAGAACGGTTTTGATTCGGACACTCTCTGCCTTTGAAAGTGACAGTACTTATAATCAGCTGATGGTTCAAATAGAAGATCTACGCAAGGCAGTGGCTGATAGAGATATTGAAATTAAGAGATTTTCCTCTGAAAAGGAGACTTACAGCAGGCAGATGACTGCATTTTCCAAATCGATGGCCAGTCTTCAGGATGACAGAGACAGGCTGTTGCAAGAACTGCGTGGGTCAAAACGCGTATATGAGCCCAGACAGGGGACAGTTTCTGCAGCTTCAACTGTGAACAGTGCCACTGATCTGAATAACTGTGCTGCACTCCAGGCCGAAAATAACAGGCTGGTAAGTGTGTTGGCAGCACTACAAAACTCAATTTATTTATTTATTTATTTATTTATTTATTTATTTATTTATTTTTATTTTATTTTATTTATACATGGTGAATGATAATTTTCTTATAAACATTAGGGTTTTACAGTATTATTGTACATGGTGGTGGCGTGAAATCCATGTATAAATAAATTAGGTGATGGTGCTAAACCCGTGTATAATCCTGAACTCAATTTTTTATAACAAACTACTGCACATATACATGAACACAACAAAATATTGTCAATACCAAAAATCAAATAACAATGGCTTGCAGATTTGTCAAATAATTGTTTCGTTTTCAGTTACAAGAGATCACTAGCCTGAGGTCTGAATGTATGGAGTTGCCACAGATGAAAAGTAAAGCTGCTGAACTTCAAAAGGCCTTGCAGCAAGCTGATGCCTTCCGACTGCAAACCGAGCAAGACGTTGGGGCATACCAGACAGAGCTTGCAGAGCTAAGGTTAGTTACCAGTGAAACTAATCTAGCTTCATTTTCAAATAGTCGTACCAAATCCAAATAGAGCGTCTATAGAGACATTTTATTCCGGTTTTGTAGCTAAACAACAGAGACTGCTACATGTTAATATGCAGGTGCTTTCCATAAACACTCTGGAGATTAATGCAGCCTAACATCTCAGTCTGGCACCTTGAAATATAATTTCTTTGATTTTAAGACTAATGAAATTGGAATTTGATGTGTGACTTGTAATAAGGTCTACTTAATTTTAAGTAAATTTGTTCCATCATAAAATGAATCCTAACTACGATTATTTCAGACCAGCTGCATGGCACATCATATGGATTTTATGTCTCGAGTCTCAGTGCATGAGAACAAGACATTATCTAACTTTCAGTTCGTGGCAAGACCTGAACTTGATGTAGACAGGTGATTTAGAGATGGATGTTGCTTGAAGTTAGCTTATATGGTGGGTGCCATTACTGTGCCACACAGGTTTTGGTTAAGTAGCACGTTACTATTAAAGCACAGTTTTTAGAACCAGTTTTTGCTTATTTGAATCAATGTCACTTTGTACTGTCTAATTATGTGCAAAAGCAATTGTTATTTTAATGAACTGACCTTTACTTCGATTTAGCACTGGGCACAGTCCACCACTAATCCTTGTATTCCCATTTATAAACATGCTAATTTAAATGAGTTCTCTTTTAACCTTTTAAGTGTTATGTTGTATAAGATGAATACTTGTGTACAAAAATGTAATGCTATTTCTTTTCAAGGCTGTCTTTCAGAATTGCCACATTGCCATTGCTATGCTTAGCGCGAGTAATTTAAGATGCTTGCATTTCTGGTATGAAGTACTGGCAGTTTATCCAATAGTGTAGCCAGTGACCTATGTGGTACCCTTTCTAGGAAGCATAGCACAGTCCCCATAAACAATTTGTTGTAACATGTCAATTGTTATTTGCGTCTCTGACACCTTTTGTCTTTTAGAACTGAGAAGAACCTGCTTCTCACAGAATCCCGGTCCCTAAAGGAACAGTACTTGATAATGGTTGCAGACAAAGACAGAGAGATTTCTGAACTGCAGAAACTCTACCCTGAAGAATCCAGGAAATCCAGTGGTATTTATCCCATCAAGGTAAAGGAAATGCTTTAACAGTGTTTTTAAGATACTGTTTTGTAACTTGGTTAAAACCTCTAATTTGTAGTCTTCTTTCGCAATTGAAAATAAAATGTTACATGTTTTATTTCCAAGCATGAAAATCATTTGATGATTTTGTGTTTGTTTTTTGTTTATTCACCCCCCCCAGACCGAAAGTGTTACTTTGGTGGCAAACGAGGATTCCTCAGATCAGGTAAAGCTTCTATTAACAGAACGCATCCAGCTTCAGAGCGACTTGCAGCGATGCCTGCAAGAGATTCACCACAGAGACCTGTGCTTTCAGCAGCTGAACGGCAAGGTATGAAAGGGATTTTAAAATCATTTTTGGTCCTCGTTGTTGTATTGCAGATTATAGCATCCAATTATTCATGTTTTCAGAGCAATATATATTGCATTAATAGCACAACTTCAGCCGAACACATGTCTTCTTAACTGTCCTCCACATTATTTTTAACTTTCCAGATGATGCAGACCATAGAAGAGAAAACTAACCTGACAACCCAGCTGAAAGCTGTTGCTCAGACTCTGCGTGATACTCAGTTGCATCACAATGAGCTGCAGAACCGATGCTACTGGCTGGAGAGGCAACTACAGTCACGGCCTATACAGGCTTCCGTCCGGGGCCACGTACAAGTGAGTAAACGTGTGCATTAAATATTTCCTTTTTAAAAGTTTCCTTATGGACTGTTTACAAAGTTCCATTATTTTTTGCAACAGACCCAATCACAATCTGGATCCTCGGCTAATACACACATGCACTACTATGTCATTCTAGATATAATTTGTTATAAACCTAACCCGTATTCTACTAGTATTATTGCACTTACTGTAAACTATACTGTATTTAAATATTAATCTTGCATTGTAACCCTGCACTCCCCTGTAACACCTGTAGGTCGCCTTGGATAAAGGCGTCTGCCAAATAAATAAATAATCATCATAATAACCATTTCTTTCTGTCCAGGGAGATGCAGCTGCAGAGGTTCCTCCAGGAGCACCACAAGAAAGAGCCAGTGCTGTAGTAGATATAGAAAGCTTGGAAGTTGGTGAGCTGAGGAAAAGGTGAGATTTGTGCCCATTAAAGAGGGAGCTCTTGCAGCAGACCCACAACTGTTTCATTTAACGCAGCTGTTCTAAAAGCAAAACACCTGCGCATTGTTGCAATTCCAACTGGTGTGCTCTTCTTTTTGGACAGGCTCACAGATACAGAGCAGCTGTACCATTCCACCCAACAAGAGCTTTCCCAGCTGGCAGAGTCTCTCTCTGAGGAGCAGGCAAGGCGAGAAGCAGCAGAGGAGGCTTTAGGGCTGGCTGAAGAGAGAGTTCAAAGGCAAGTCCGCAGGATAACAGTTGATCACAAGGCCTCACCAAGTAACATGCCTTCAGATTCATTGATTGATTGATTTATGTTTTTAACCTGGATGAGATCCCCCCCAAGATCAGAGTAATTTCCGTGAGTCTTTTGAAGGGTAGCAGTAGTAAACAATGTTTAAAAAAAAAAAAAAATTAAAAAAAGCAATAGTTTGTTTTACACATGGAAAATGAATTAAAACAGAAACAATATATTTAACCAGCTAGTCATGATTTCAAAGGTGCAAGATCCTGCTTCACTAAGTAAATGATGGTAATTTTGGTAATACAACAACTTCTGATGAGTTTTGTTGCATGTTTTTCCTTTTTTAGTTTCGATGCAAGCAGTTCCAGATCTGCTACAAGAGAGTACAGTATTCAACTGGAATCAGATGACGAGCGTGATGCACTAATTATAGACCCCACTGAACATGTTGCAGTACGCAAGGTGAGCAAAATACGTATGCTTCTTTTTATTATGTTAATTGAAGCTTATTTACAGTAAATGCAATTGTAAGGTATTTGGAAGGTGCGTAACCTTAGAAATTTATGAATTTATGCAGGAGATTCAAATCAAGGGTTCTTCAGTTGTTGGCACATGAGCTTTTCACCTTTTTGAGCAATATGTCTTTGGGTGATTTTTGCTTTCAAACAGATACAATGAATGCCAAAGAACTGCAATAGGTGTGTGTTTCTCTGCTACATTGACTAATGTGCCTTTTTTAATTTTAATTCTGTGTGGTCACCCAGATGAAAGGAGGAGCACTTTCTGTCAAGAGGTGGCTGCGTGGACGTAGTCTGTATTGCTCCAAGCTGCTGACGTCCAGAGCAAAATCCCGCTACCTTTTCCTCACATACCTGTTGGCATTACACTTTGCTGTCTTCATGTGCCTGACCGGAATTCTGTAAACACTCTCAAACCAGCAAAAACACTGAAGTCAAGAAAATTGTATGATAAGGTGGTTGTGCCATAATGAATTTACATGTTTAAGCTATGCACTGATAACTGCTATTATATTTATTCATAATAAAGCAATTCGATAGGGCAGCCAAAAAGAGTATATCATTAAAGGTTTATGTATATTAGGTTATATCCCCGTGGTCTAGTTTCACAGAGCCTGGTTAGCACTAATCTTGCACTACCTAATATTGCCTTAAGTAGCCTCAAGATTGGTGGTAATCAAGGTCTGTGAAGCCAGCTGCATATGTTAAAGTTCACTTCATTATATATTTCGAATCAAAATTGTTTACATCATAAATCGCTTTTAAGAGTACATATATGCTGTAAGCTTATTGCAGCTTGTGATGTAATATTTTAATGATCTGTATATATTGTGTGATTGCGTAAAAATCAAAGGTAACACTAAGTACTGCTGAGTGGATATTTTCAGTATGGGTTTTATTTTTTAAACAAATAAATGGTAGTTCTACTGTTCATGTTGGAAACAATGTTCCACCGCCTTTTTGCAAGAGGTTTTAATTGTGCAATATAGTTTGGCAATGTATTTGCTTTCATGTAACCTATAAGATTAATTTTAATAAAGTTATTTGAAAACAGCATGTGTTCTCATTCATGTGTCCTTTCGTTCACAAATACATTTATAGCTGATAGAGTTCTGCTTCCTGGATCAGGATCCTGTTTTTCATCTTGGCACTGTTTGTTTTAATAGTACTTGCATGATAAATAGCTCTGACAATGGAGTAAAGAGTTATGTGTTGCTGTCTAAATGATAATAGAGGCTTTTTGCCCTCTCCAGATATAAAAAAGCATATTCACCACTATTGTAACATTTCTTAATCTGTCCTGACTACGATAGCAGCTGTTGATGTTGCTTCTTTGCCTTTTTTTTTTTTTAATGCGTTTCTTCTGTAATATCCAAATGTCTGTTATGAAGCGACTATTTAATAGCTGAAGAATGTATTTAATAGCTGAAGAATATATGAAGAATATTTGCAATTACATATGAAAAAACAGGCTATATAGTCTTTATATACAACCTGCAACCTATTACAAATATTGGAAGATGTGGTACATGCAGGTTACATAGAAAGTGCCATTTTTTAATCTACTTGTATAAAGATTTTAATTTAGTGACTGTTACACACATCATTAAAACTAAATTATTGTCTAATTTCTAAAGTTGTTGTGTTTTTTTTTTTAGTCAGGTGGTGTTTGGATAAAAATGGATACCTAAAATGTATTTTACAGGCAGATGGCACTGCTTGTTGAGTGTGTGAAACATTGCCAGTTATTTTTAGCCTGCTGCAAGATACTGAAATGCCTTTCTGTGACAATGCAAGCAAACCCATTTTTCCTCAGTAGGCCACAGACACTTGGTGCAATAAATTATCTTGTAACATTAAACCTGTAAAAGGCTGCGGACAACCTGTTTAGTGGGAAAGATGCCAAGTTAGCAAGAAATCCTGTCCTAATTTATCAAAGGTGACTTGTCACTTTTACTACACGTTAGCAAAGGAAATGTTTCCTAAAAAGGGCGGACGTGCACAAGGTATTCCAGGGATGCAATCCCACAAACACTATAAATATGGAAAGCAGGTGAGATCAGTCTACTCTATCAAAGGGAGCTCGAGAAAACTAACTGCATCTCCTGGGTAAGTGTAACCCTTATAATAGTCACTTGTATTTTACAGATTGGGAGCCTGTGCTGTGCTTTGGAGTGGACAGAATTCCCTCCGCTTCTGCAGTCTATGTTCAATTACCAAGGTTTGACTACAGGTATATTAATCATTAGAGGTGCAAAACTATGCCGATTGTTGATAATAACCTTTTTAATGTAGGTTTATTGATACAATATTTTGCCTTTTACAAATGCTGTTGCAGAGATCAGAATTTTTCTTCCTAGGGGAGATGTGGGTATAGAAACACATTGTTGAGTTCGAGAGTACTGACATTTTTATAGACTGGAGTAATAAAAAAATAAAAATAAACCCTTTTTTATGACTGAATCGTAATGTTCTTGCTTTTTAAAACTTATACGCAAAATACATGGACTGAATCTGAGACAGATTTTAGAAAAAATAAACGACACAGTTGTTTGCGTTCCGAGTACATTTTTTATTTATTTATGTATTTTTTTTTTTTTTTTTTAATAAACACATTACCATTCATATATCACGCTAGTTGCAATTATTTGGAATGTACGTAACATTTTTGTCAAAATCTACAGTCACATTTTCAAAATGAAACATTGAGCTGTTGAAAGAGTTGTTATATTAGCTAATGATTAGCGCTTCATATATATATATATATATATATATATATATATATATATATACACACACACACACACACACAGTTGTAGTCCAAAGTTTACATATCCCAATGGAAATTTATAATTTGAAGAATTTATAATGAAGAAAGTTACAAGAAATAGATGTCTGCAATTATTTATTTCAGCAATTTTTTTGCAAAACTCCAAAAATGCTGAAATAAATAATTGTAGACATCTATTTCTTGGAACTTCTGTCTATAACAAAGCAAATGTCAATTTATCATCAGTTAATCTGGCCTATCTTTAACCTGTGTGAGTTGTGCTGGCAGGTCCAGCAGTGTGAAAGGCAATGTGTGACGAAGAGGAGACACAAGCCCTGGTGTGTGACAATGGGTCGGGACTCTGCAAGGCAGGATTCGCCGGGGATGATGCTCCCAGAGCCGTCTTCCCATCCATAGTGGGTCGTCCTCGTCATCAGGTCAGCATCTGCGTGCATGATTAACACAGTATGCAGGCTTCGACTGGCACGGGCCGCAAAGAACGAAATACGTGTATTAGGGGTCTTCCCTTCCAGTTACTGTTTAGTATTTAAGCAGCAACATCATCCATCAGGGATGTGTTTATTTGCACGTTTGGGACATGTGGTTATAATGAGATAAATTTGTGTCTGATATCTGAAGAAAAAATGGACTTGGGAGTTCTCAGCCAACAATGAATATAGATGAATAGTTTCTTCACTGTTTCAGTGGGATAGTTCATAAGTGATAGCAGATGGTTTGCTACAGAGCTTCCCTTTGAATGAAGTCCCAATAATATCCCTACTATGTTGTTCACCTTGAGACATGCACTAGTGTCCCTTAAATATGAAACTACTTCAGTTACTTTGGTTTTGACATGAAAGCCATGCTGAAAACTAATAAAAAGCTTATCCCTCCAGTAAAAACGGCAATAATGCAACTCACAGAAATTGAGCTTAAATGTCTTTAAACTTGCTTTATTTTTTCATATTTGTTCAGGGTGTCATGGTCGGTATGGGACAAAAAGACAGCTATGTAGGAGATGAAGCACAGAGCAAAAGAGGTATTCTAACTCTGAAGTACCCCATTGAACATGGCATCATCACCAACTGGGACGACATGGAGAAGGTAACCCACAGGATTCCAAATGCGGTGTTCTGTATACTTATATATTGCATGCAGACTTTGACAATTCTGTTTCTTTCAAAAAGATCTGGCACCATTCCTTCTACAACGAGCTCCGTGTGGCCCCAGAAGAGCACCCTGTGTTACTGACTGAGGCACCCTTAAACCCCAAAGCCAACAGAGAAAAAATGACACAGGTAAAAAGCCGTTATTTTAACCAGAAGGCCGAACCATTTATTGACAATTAACTTTCCATCTTCAATATCCTTGTGCACTGTATTGTCACTGTAAATCTGTCTTCACAGATCATGTTTGAGACTTTCAATGTTCCTGCGATGTATGTAGCAATCCAGGCCGTGCTATCTCTCTACGCTTCTGGCCGTACCACTGGTAAGTGACGATTGGGCTGTGGAGGTGTCTCACAAAGACAACAATTATCTTTTCACTCTGAAAGTGTCGATGGAAAGGTTTCAGTGCTATTCCCTATCAAGTATGAAATGTAACCATTACTTCATGGGTATTTATACTTTAATACCGTCTAACCTGAATAGAGATATCAAAACTGCACTCAGTGGCTGCGTCACAGTGGTGTGTATTTTCAGTTTTTTTTCACAGAAATACTAACACGGCTGCTGGGCTCAGCTGTCCTGCGTTAGACCGAGACGCGCACTTGGGTCAAGCTGCTTGCAGTTTGGTGGGTATCCCTGCATATTGCTTCTTCGGTAACTGTAGGTCACTGATCTACTGCCACTCTTAGTGAACGAGTTTACCGCTACAGTAGTGTACGTACTCCATGCACCGTACCGTACCATTTGCACGTGTGTACAGTGCATTCTGCACCATACTGTACCGTTTGCACCGCACCGTACCGTTGGGGCGTGTTTCAAACTCGGTGCCTGCCTAAGGGTTTTGACCCCACAACCTGTCCCATGGCAGTTATACTGCAATTCTTACAAGACTTATTGCTGAAGGGAAATCCCCCTCTACTTTAAAAATCTATTTGGCAGCCATTTCGGCTTGTCATTAAGATTGATTCAGTCTCCCCAGGAGTGCATTTTCTGGCGGGGCAATTTTTAAAGGGAGCTTGGTAGCTTTGGCTGCCTATGAAGGACATTGTCCCTCACTGGAGGCTTAATGTGGTGCTTGAAGCACTTATGAGACTCCTTTGAGCCCTTGCATTCAGCAGAGCTGAAGCACTTATCAATGAAAGCGGCTTTCTTGCTTGCGATTACATCTCTGCGTGAGAGGCAAGTTTTTTCAATTGCAAAAGCCTGCTTAATTTTTGCAGAAGCCAGGGTGAAAGTTACACTTCTCACCAATCTTGCATTTTTGCCAAAAGCCATCTCGGAGATCCACATTAACCAGACTGTGGAACTAGAGGCTTTTCATCTGCCTCCTTTCCAGTCTGACAGGGAGCGGCAGCTTCAAGTGCTTTGTCCGTTGTGGGCACTAGTGTATTATGCGGACAGAACTCAGAGTTGGAGGCAGTCTGAGCAGTTTTTCGTCTGTTATGGGGCTAAATCTCATGGGAAACGGAGACTGTCACGATGGAGTGAGCCAACTTTCCCCCTCCAAAAAAGCTCACTGCCCATTTCTACCATGGGCATGGCAACTTCGCTGGTTTTGTTCCAGGGCGCATCTGTCAGGGACATTTGCGATGCAGCAGTGTTGGCTACTCCCCATACTTTTTTATTTTCTATTTATTTATACAGGAAATTAACCCATTAAGGCCAAGGCCTCATTTACAAGGGGGTCCTGACATACACAGACACAGTCATACATAAAACAACACAATTAATATTTGTGTGGTCCGGTCTTAGACAATAACAACAAATAAACAAAGCTGTAATAGTGTTTGCCTTGCGACAGCTTTGGTATTTCTACCCATGAGGTAGTGGTTACATTTCGTACTTGATAGGGAACGTTAGGTTATTATCATAACCCTGGTTCCCTGAAATAGAAATGTAACCATTAACCTTCAAGGTTGCTGCGTCCATGATTGCAGCAGGCTTGAAGGAAAAATGATGACGATGCTTGTGTCAGCTTGTGTCTTTCATTCCCTTTGGGGCGGGCACAACTGTGACGCAGGCACTGCGTGCAGCTTTGATATATCTATTTCCATGAGATAATGGTTACATTTCTATGGGTATATATCTATACCCATGAGATAATGGTTACATTTCTATTTCAGGGAACATTTTCTATGCTGCTTTGTCTTTCCATGCAGGTATCGTGCTGGACTCTGGAGATGGCGTTACTCACAACGTC
Source organism: Acipenser ruthenus (assembly GCF_902713425.1). Lineage (NCBI taxonomy): Eukaryota > Metazoa > Chordata > Actinopteri > Acipenseriformes > Acipenseridae > Acipenser > Acipenser ruthenus. The sequence goes on from NC_081215.1 coordinate 23,801,236, forward strand.
CCCGTCTATGAGGGCTATGCTCTTCCCCATGCTATCATGAGGCTGGACCTGGCTGGCAGAGACCTGACGGATTACCTCATGAAAATTCTCACAGAGAGAGGCTATTCCTTTGTTACCACTGGTAAGCTTCCTCTGTAACATTCAACAAAGCTACAAGGGAGACAACTGGCTACATGGTGCTGGACATGTGATGTAATCGTCCTACAATGGTGGTTCATTAGCTCTTCAAACCAAGAACCTCCTAAGAGTCTGGTTTCAGGCCTTTTTTTTTATCATTTTTTAAATTCCCTCTGGAAGTGGTCAATCAACATTTTACCTCATCTGTTTTTTCTATGAGTTTCAGACTATTTGTCAATGAAGGTATTCCTGAACAGTAGCTAAGGCCACTTTAAAAGTAATCAAAGGCATGTAGTGTTGCATGTCCACCAGTGACTAGATTGAGGTACTTTATATAACACTTGTAATCTGCAAATGGAATTGCAGTGAATGACTAACAATGGTTTCAAGTATAGTAAAAGAAAACATTAATTATATTTTAAAAGAAGTACTCACCAATATAGGCCTTCGTTTATGTACATCAGTTTGAGCTGTCCACAACAGCTGTTCTCCGTAACAGTGACATTAATGTAGCATGCTTTTCCTGGCACTAAGGGTGTGTGTGCCAAAGGGATTTAGACAGGCGTAGCTGGAGCACAACCTCTGATAAACTACCAGGTGGAGCACAAACACGTCTGATGTTATTAGCTTAATGCAGTGCTAGATGTTTACGGATTATAGAGAAAGTTAGCAACAGCAAGATTCCTGTAGTGTCATCTCTTATCTTAATGACCTCTTAATGCTTTTCAAATGATCCCGATTTAAGCAAGAATGTGAATCTGAAAAAATAAAAAGGGCTCCCCCTGTTGGTGAGAGGAAATGCCTGCATTAGATTGAAACTGTAATATTACACTATTTTAAACAAATTCCTTGGGGGGGGGGGGAGGGGGGTCTGATCTATCAGCAGGTATAACAATTATTATTATTATTATTATTATTTATTTCTTAGCAGACGCCCTTATCCAGGGCGACTTACAATTGTTACAAGATATCACATTATTTTTACATACAATTACCCATTTATACAGTTGGGTTTTTACTGGAGCAATCTAGGTAAAGTACCTTGCTCAAGGGTACAGCAGCAGTGTCCCCCACAAGGGATTGAACCCACGACCCTCCGGTCAGAAGTCCAGAGCCCTAACCACTACTCCACACTGCTGCTAAACAGTACAGGTATATAAAAGTATAACACACATATTTCTCATACATTTAGAAGTGTTACAGTAAGCCTGAATTAAGTAAATTATTCTGTTGGTTGTTCATATGTGGCAATACAATGCCTGTTTCGAGGTTAATACATTTAGGTAAATGGATTATTACTTATGTGTCAGCATATTTCTTCGTTCTGCAGCTGAGCGTGAGATTGTGCGGGACATTAAGGAGAAGCTTTGCTACGTGGCCTTGGACTTTGAAAATGAGATGGCAACTGCAGCATCCTCCTCCTCTCTGGAAAAAAGCTATGAGCTACCTGATGGCCAGGTCATCACCATAGGAAATGAGAGGTTCAGGTGCCCAGAGACCCTCTTCCAGCCTTCTTTCATCGGTCAGTCCACTAACAATATTATTTTTTCTTGCAAAAGTGACAGTGGTGTGTTTAAAATCTTACAATGTCATTGTGATTGAAAATGGGTGTACTGCCATCTTGAGGTGTCTGTGCAGAGTACACCCTTTACCAAGGCTCAGTAAAATGCAGTATAACATAATGCGATGCATGACAAGGAAATATTATGCTTTCAGGTTGCCTTTTGTGTCATGTTACCACACCATTGTGCCACTAGATACAATTATACTTATTTCAAAGTACACTTTTTCTGTTTTAAATCTATATTCATGGCCAGATTGCAGTCATTTTAAAAGAGATACTTTGCTGTCTGCTTTGTATAGAATTACTAAGTAATAATATTAATAATAAGTAATAATTATTACTTTTGTCGAACAGGTATGGAATCTGCGGGTATTCATGAAACCACTTACAACGGCATAATGAAATGCGATATTGATATTCGCAAGGATCTCTACGCCAACAACGTGCTGTCCGGCGGAACCACCATGTACCCTGGTATAGGGGACCGAATGCAAAAAGAGCTCACAGCTTTGGCACCAAGCACTATGAAGATCAAGGTATGAACTTAGCAAACTAAGAAAGTTGGACCTACTCCATTTAAATGTGAGCCGTATTTAGTTAATGCAGTTTACATGACATGGAACCTGAAATTAAATTTGGTCTTCAAAACTCCATGGGAATATGCCAAATGAATCACCTTTTTCTGATGTGAAATAATACCCATTATCGATTGAAAAGATGGCGTTGGTTCTTACCTATTATTCTATAATGATTCTTTGGCTGATCTAACCTTAGTTATAGATGTCATGACTAGAGTTGTGGTAGTTTTGCCCTGGAACAAAATGTATAATATTCCAGTGCAGAAGGATTCAATAGGGTGTAGGGGTCGGTCCCGCTAGCCCTAGGTGGTACCCCATGATAATTAACATACCATAGATCTAGGGCCATCCACCATGAAAGAAGAGATGCATGCTCAATATGAATCAATTATAGAAAAGACTGTTCCAGCTCTTCAATAGGAAGCTGATATTTTTGCATTGAATGACAGAACCATCAGCTTGCTCCCATGGGGGTGAATAGATGTATATTATTTATGAACCAATGCATGAATTTTTATCTGCTTCGGATAGACTGTGGCTTCATTTTCCTCTTTTTTATGTCTTTATTTAAACAGAATTAAGTGTACACTGCCACACTGTGGCAAACTACTGCAATAGTGATTTCTTCAAATCCTTTTAATAAAACAGATCTTTCAACAAACCTTTCTTTAAAATACTGCAAAAGCCTTTATAATAATATCCTAGGCTGACACTACACTGAACAAAATTAAATGGATTCTCCAAGCACCTGGGTTGCAAGAGCCGGCCTTCTTGAATCTTAATCAAAGCCTATTCTGCATTGTAGATGATAGCTCCCCCAGAGAGGAAGTACTCAGTGTGGATCGGCGGCTCCATTCTGGCCTCCCTGTCTACCTTCCAGCAGATGTGGATCAGCAAAGGCGAGTATGAAGAAGCTGGCCCCTCCATTGTCCATCGCAAATGTTTCTAAACAGACTGGCCTGCAAGACTAAGCATTTCAATACCTTAGTCTTGCCCCTGTGAAAGCGGATTACGCGTTCAGTACAGCACTGTCATTGACAACCGTTTTTCTGGCTATACATGGTTATCTGGTATTGTCAATATAGGAGGTGTAAAACCCATTGTTTTCCAGTAGGCATCACGTTATTGTATTGTATCAATAAAATACAGTTTTAATATTAAGTGTTGTTGACTTTTTGACGGTGCCCTTTTGACTAAAAAAGATACAGTCCACACTAGTGCAACTTCTATTGCACAGTTTAAATATAATGGGTCTATGTACAGTCAGAGGAACCTGCTAAATAGTGAGATACAATACAGCTTACTGCTACAATAATACCACTACATTAAAAGAGGTTTCCGTGCAGGAGGGAAGTGAGGGAAAAACATTGATGAATTGTTTTGTGTGGAGAAAAAAATCCTTGTTTCCTTCTAAAAGGGGTTACTGCTGAAAAGTATGACATGGAATCATGATGATAAATGAAGAAATCTCACATGCCTCACAGCTTCTGTAATTGAAATACAGTATTTCTGAGCTATGCTCAAGGGGTCTTTATAAATATGTTGTTCTGAACCAAAGCATGGTTCAAACTTCCCTGCTGGTTTTCTATGAATAATGCAGCTGTATCATTCAATTTGGCACCATGGCTACCAGTTTTAAGCCTTCTAGCTTCATATCACTGCAAAACCTGCATTCGTTTTAGCTGTCATGTAATTATGTAGAAAGTAATATATTGTTTCCTAATCAATTCATAGTGAATTCAAATACAACATAATGCTGTGATTCCAGTTAAACAATTGCCCACTGAGGTTCTAAACTGTACCTAACCAATACATTATCACTCAGCACACACAAATACATCCTCTTAACTGTATTTGGCAGAAGGGAGTGCTGTTTATATATTCCTCATGAATTTGTGTGTCCCATTGCTATTCTCCTGGGAGTCTAGGAAATGTTGCTGTATCAGCTGTATCCCACAGCTACCCCACTTACTGCCTATTTACCAGCATGGAGATACATGAAAGTGACAAGCAATTGCAAATGATGCTTATTCAGTTTTAAATGTGTCTAAATAAAACCAAGCTCCCCTGAAAAGATTGCATCTCATTGTGGCCAAAGCAGTACATCAAACAAACGGTCTGATTCCCAAGCCTATGTTCACACTGGACTTTCTTTTGGGTTAATCTTTTACTAGACCAATTAAATTTGGTACAGTATGTTTCAAGGTCTGACTACATTACTGACATGCCAGGGATGAATTCTTGCCTCCTTTAAGATACCATTGCTTTCCTTTGATGACGCCTTGAGTGATTTAAAACATGGAGCCTGTATCGCACACCGCCTGTTTTATTTCATTACCAGTATTTCCATTCCTGGGTGCTACCTCCGTGATAAGTCTCCCAAATATCCCAATATAGTTCACGGTTAATGCAAGTATAGAGGTGCAACACCATAATAATAGTTTGTAGATCAGATTTAAAAATGCACATAGACATACCGTTTAAATGTATCTTTTAAAATGACATGATTTTTAAAAATACATTTTCAGGTAAACGAAAACAGCCTTGGGAAGTGTGTAGCTTGTGCCTGTAGAGTGTGAGTGAGTTAGCAAAAAATGCTCATGCTTCCTTAGGAAACAGAAAGCATGGTTATGTTCGCTCGCCATTACAGGACCTCATATAGCCATTCTCCATGCATTACATCCTTTACATATACAGCTGTGGCCAAACATTTTGCATCACCCTATAGAATTTACTCATTTTGCTACATAAAGTCGGATGCAACCTGCTCAATAACGTTGTGATAACATATTGAATTGCATACTGCTTTGTAGTTTTCCAAATGCTTAACGAAAAACTGTTAAATTGAAAAATGTGACATTTTGAAATCTAACTGAAATACTGTACTACTATTGTGGCTTCCGGTACACTTTTGAGATATGATTTTATAGTTTCTTTGATAACATGATGGTAAATAAAAGATCTTGATTATGTTCATTTTTTTTTTTTAAAATTATGTCTCAATACTAAAATTCTAGGCCAAACCTTTGGCCATAACTGTATATAGATCTAAAACTGCTGCTATTACTGCTTAGTCATTGGTCATTACATCCATATTACAACAGTGGGAAGCACATATTGTCTCTTTCAGAACTGTTTTTACACTGATTCGAGAAACATTTTGGATCAATATCATGTGGTGCCTTGGAGGATTCAGCACATCCTTGCAGAATATTGTGTTATTGTGCATTCCGCATGGTTCTCTCAATTTTCTAGCAGGTCACTGTGTGTTTATCTCCACCTAAACATCTCTGACTCATTCGTCTGACCTCTGGTATGTTTCACAGCAGGGGCAGCGCTGTGATTTGACACTTACAACCTCTAAACACACACACACACGCACGCACACACACACCAGGTGTGAAGCACAATTATGTTTTTTTTAGGTCATTTAGTCTCACAGGCCCACTGGAAACCCGATAACAATTCCCCTATAAAGTAGTGTGTCTGAGACGTGAGATTGATTCCTTTGATAAATGACAAAAAAAATTAAAGAAAACCAAGATTAGTTCATATCTATAATCCCATATTAAGAATATTTATAAAAAATACAGGATGGCAGTGACATCCTAGCTGTCACCAGAGGCTATAGAAATGAATCACAGACTTTTCTCAATAACTGTTATTATGACTTTCAACCCAGACTCATGACTGGGCTGGAAGAAAAGGTGCTCATGCTTGTGAGCCATGAACTGGATCTCATTCATGCATTCAAGCAATGGGACTTTCCCAAGTGATTGAAATTCCGAATTCCACCTCTATTGCTCATTACTGTTGCAGGCAGCAGAACCAGCTCTGTACTGTAACTCATTATGTTTGAGTTGGACACTGTAGAATTGTGCATTGATCTGGCAAGAAACATTCTGCTTCCATCTCTTCCAACCTGCTTTACAGACATCATTTACTGCTTGGTTTTCATCTCTCTGTAAACCGATGTGTAAATAGCAGCAATACTTTAAGTTGCCATAAGATGGCAAAGTTGAACCGTGAAGATAAACGATGCTCTTATAATATCTGAATTGGGTAATAAGCAGTGGGGAACAAGTAAACCCAACTGAATATTTACTGGAATATGTGTATGTCCTAAAAGCCCACCTCCTTTGGTTCAACCAGTCCTATAGTGGTACCCACAAGATTAGGATGTTGATCCCCTACAACTAAAATTGCTATATGGTGTCTTAATTTGCTCAAAATAGAAACAGATAGTCAGCTGTTACTCTTTGTCTTTATCATTTTAGTTTTTACTTTGCCAAGTAGCCTAAATGACAGCATCTGACAGCCTACAAATCAGCACACATCACATCAAATAATCACAAGGGGTGGCTAGGGTGACCGAACACAGAGATATATCATACCAGTAGTATGTATACAGGCGTGCATTTAGGCTGTGTAGATCATAACTTCAAACCAGAACAATATATAGTTTTCATTTTAGTAAGATGTGGATACATAAAAGTCTACTAGTCGCTAAGTATTTCACAGTAAAAACATAATTAAGTACTACCATACAGACCTTCAAATGAATGTCCCAAGCATGCTATAACCTATGTAATATTTAAGGTAGGCTATAAACCATCTAGTTTATTTAATTAGCAATGCCATACATTGGTAGAGGGCATGTTTGTTTAGTTCGATGTTAAAATATTTCAACTGGGCATTGGATAGTGAGTGACAGGCGTAGTGTTAGATGAGCCACAGTCTATTTCAATGATTGGAACAGGAAACAAGGCCAATGTAATCTAAGCCAGAAAGAAGATACTTTAACTGTACATTCACCAGTGTTTTTTTGCAGCTCCTAACCAGATTTGATATATATATATATATATATATATATATATATATATATATATATATATATATATATATATATATATATATATATATCCTTTGTGAATCTATATATTTCAAATGCATGACCCATAATATATAAACCTTAAATATAATAAAGATTGAACATATCTATTCTTTCTGTGGGGTTATCTGAGTGCAGCATTATTCCAATATATTTATTTTAATATTTATAATTCATGTTTGATGAGTTTATGAGGAAAATACATCATGCAAACTGCAGTGTACTGTCTAGTCTGTTCCAGTCTGACCAATCACCCCTCAGTGTATATGTCTGTTTACAAGCCTCATTATGACGTCTTGTTGTCTGACCTGGCCATGGACTGCATTAGGAAATCACAAGTCATGGAGGCCGCTGATGAAGTGTGGTACAATAACTTATGTTTTCCCTTTGTGTGCTATGTTTGAATCTGATGATGGCAGAATCCTGTTTGTGTGAATGATCATGATCAAAGCATTGCAAAATACTGATGATCACACTAAGATAAAGATGGGCAATTAACATAGCAGTGGTTTTAGACCTGGCAATGGTTTGAAAAGAATATTATTATGGAGGATATACATGAATCACTGAGTGACGGCAAATATATTATACTGATTACATTCCCAATAATAATTGACACACTGTGTTTCAATTAGAATTGAAGGGAAACTCCATTCTTCTGGCCTCCGTTTGTCCTGTTATTCTTCTTAGAGGCTAACCATTGATTCATGGCAGATCATTTAACTTTGGAACAGCCACATGCACAGGATAAATGGCAATCCATGGAATGTGGCTGGACTTCTGTCACCACAGTTTTTCATATTAAAACACATTATTATTATGTGTCTACAAAATATACTTAAGTCATGCTGTTTAAAAATGCCACTGCTTCTGTTTTGTTTTTGCTAACACTAATTTTTTAGCTTTTAATGGGAAATTACTAGAATGAAAGCACTGTAAATAAATATAGAATGTCATGTACTACTGTTGGTGTCCAGAGACAGAGGAGAAATCGAGAGTATGCAGAAGAGCTAAAAAATATGATTCTATTGCTATTTATAGTATTACTCACTCCCTTATAAATGTTGTTTTAAAGTAAGGTTTCTGTACGCCAAATAAAAAATAAAATAAAGTTGCAGGTTTTGTATTCCCATGTCGCTCACTTAGTGGCAGTATAGGAATAGTAACCAGAAGTAAAGTGACATAAGCAAATGGATGGTGTGTCAGTAAGCGAAAAAATATATAAAAATATCTGCTGGGATGGTGAAAATATTGATGTTTCAGCTGAGATGCATTTTAAAATAAGAAAAATGTTATTTATTCATTGATTTTTTTGCACCCGTAGCATCATGATCATATTAATTAGCTTAAACATTAAATATTATACCTTCTATCCTTGACCCCGGTAATCCACTCCTCTACCTATTCATATTGTGTCAGACAGCTACACTTTCCAGGTCCCTAGCGTTACCATCCCAATATCTCTGAATTTCCATCATACATAGCATTCCACATGTCCTTCAGGAGTTCAATCTGACTTTTCTCACCCGAGTTTCCAATTATAGACTGCAGATGTATTTCACTGGGCATTGCAGAGAACATTTTTCTTGTGCTTACTTGAAGCGCACTTCAAGGATATGATACCAAACTTAGTCCTGCAGCTGCTGCTGACCCACTTTCTAGTCATAAAGATCCAAAGACAAATGAAGGTGAAAACATCAGGGAGGAGGCCGTTGTGATTAATTGGCTTTCTCTACCTGTCCCAAGAAACCAGGGACAGAAACTAAACTGGGACACCTCTCTCTCTTTCTCTCTCACTCTTGCACTCTCAGAATAGTGAAGCCATCTGGCTCCTCTGTTTAAAACGCTGCCATAATGCATCTGACATATTTAGAAAAGTTATTTAACAATGCCACATGCAATTGATTAGTAATAGGGTCAACCTAATTTTGCATCAGGAGATTCCTTCACTATATTATCCCATTATACTCTATTCATAAAGCCTACAGTTTAAGGGTCTGAGCACCTACTTATACAGCATATTCTACTTCTAAATCCAACTCATTAGTTTGAAGGACTGGCCCAGGGAAGGCGTGAATTTAGTTTAAAGTAATATGTATTTTCAGAAGACTTGTGGTCTTGCACCAAGTATTTATTTGAAAGGTTTCTCTCTTGGAGACGTATGATGCACAATGCGATCCAACTATAGTGTTCCTAGTCAGGAGATCCCAGAACAGTATGTTCAAAAGTTCAAGGCTCAATACATTTTTTTTTCTTTTTCTAACAGACTTACAAGCAAGTGGTCACCCAGATCCTTATAGATAATGTCTTCTTTAAGTCTTCATGTTTCTCCAGCATCCAAAGGAAAGCAAATGTGTCACATTAGCTAATATATGCTGTTTAACTATTCCTATTGTATTATATGGTGCTAAGATACAGCTGATTTCACCCCACTGAAGATCACCTAGAAAGCCCAGTCATGGCAAGCAGTTTCCCAATTTTATACAGTACAGAGAAAGACCAAACCTGTACTTGTAGATGTCTCTCTATTAGTTTGAACTAGTTCTTTTCTCCCTTCTCACTTACATGATTCAGTTCATACTCTGACATTTACAATTTCTACATGTTTTTCATTCAGCGTGTATACTTGGTCTGCCCCCTTGCCAGGATATGACCTAGCACTTTTTTCCAGCTCTGGCCACACCTGCATGATAAGTTCAATAGTTTATTTATTTATTTATTTACTCCAAGCAATGAGCTTTTCCATTTCAGTACTGGAGCTATGGGGATAAGTAGCTGTAGTTCTGGTTCCCATGGTGATTTTGTTTTTCAAAACAAGCAGGATTTCTGGAAATTTTTGAACAGGGGAACCAGGGAGCCTAGCGCACCCATGTACTGTAAGGGTTGCATACATTTGTGGAGTAATTGTCATTTCAGTTACAGACACTTTAAAGATGAATACATCATTGGCATTGACAGGATGTAATGGAGCTGCTGCTCTTGGGACAGTGGTTTTGTCCTACACTTTGTAACTTAGTACAGTACACACTATATGCATTACCATATCATTAACGTTCAATGATGATACATATCATTTACCATTAGTACTGACATCCATTCAGTGATGCAATGTACCTTTATTCAGATCTGGACACAGTCTTCTATTTAACATTGCCTTATCGTTTCTACCCTTAATGTGCTTCTGAAAAAATGTTTTATTCCTTCCTCATAAGTAGGTGAAACTAAATAAATTCAAATGTATTTTATCTGAAATTTTGCTATAATAATCTTTGTAAAGAAGCAAGTGTTTCTATTAATCTTAAACATACTTTTAAGTCCATTTCTCTCTTTTTTTTCTTTTGCTAAATTTTAAATGTCACATAACTCACATTTTATTACTGACATCGCATTCCATTCCATTAGCCTTATGATGGAGTGCAATCAGGAAAGCTCAGTGAAATGCAATCCATTGGTTCAGTTTTATTTTTTTTCTACTCATCTTCATTGTTTTATCAGCTGTTACAGACTGTCAAGCTGTTTTTTTGGGTGGGGCGGGGTTGTCTGTGAAAAAGACAGGAAGTCTTGTTTCTTGATTCACTGTTACAATGGAAATAAATAAGCCTCTGAAAATGGTTGAGAAAAGCTGTAATTGCACAAACTTAACAACTTATTTTTTTTGTTATTGTTCCTTTTTAATGTTCAAGCTTTGCTGTATACATCACACTGTACCTTTTGTAAAATGTCATAGTAAGTTTCAATGAAATGGCTTGTGCATGTGGTGGATTGTCCATGTGTAGTAAATATGGCAATATCTCCTCCACTTGAGCAAGACAGTGACATTACACCAGGAATATTAACGTACTTCCGCACTGCCTGTCTGCTTTTGATTGTTTAATGAATAATGCTGTTTCACATACTGTATAGCACTTACAGGATCGTCCTCGTTTCTCAAGTTCATGGCTGTGGAAACACTGGCAAGGGAACAGAAGCAAATGATGTGGACCCCAGTCCAACAGGGACTGAGCAATCATCTCAAATCTGGAGCAGTTAAAGATAGGGCTTTGAAGTTCTGTGCCACCCAGTTTATCTTTTACTGCAAAGCCCTCAAAAGATGGTTTATTTATTAATTACATTTGCGTTTGGAGCAGGTTTGCTTTAATTAACATGTAATTTCAGGACTAGTGAGGCAGTATTGGGAGGGTGTAATAGATCTAACAAAGTTTTTTTTTTTTTTTTTTTTTTTAACAAAGTACAATAGTATATGTGTTCTAATTCCTGTTGCCATACCATATTTTTAACATTTGTAATCCGGATAGGGTGGTTGTGGCTGGTATCTTTCGTGAATTTATGACTAATTATTCACAGTGAGGATTTATCCCTACCCTCACGAATCACCCATTTAGGTTCATTTATCCCACTAACAGGTGTCTACTTAGCTTATTATCTTGAGCTTCTTTTTGTAATGATGGTTAAATTATTCATTTTTGCCTTCTTCGGATGTTAATGGTCAATTATCTGGGTGTCACTGCCTGTCAAGTTGGGTATTGTAGTTTAATTATAAACCTTGTATTGTCTTAGATTCTGGGTTGAGTGGTCACTATCCGGTAACACTACATTACTGTGTATTTACATAGTTGCTTAATAAATACACATGTACTTACATATAATTATAATGTACTTAGTGTAATTTTTTTGCACAATATATGTACATAATTGTATCAGAAACGTTTTAGGGGTATATCTTGCAAAAAGATGTATATTGTAACTATGCATAATAACATAGTAATTATGTGTAAGTACACATGTATTTGTAATTTAAGCCTGATATCTGCTATTAGCTGATGTGTTGTTGCTACTATTTCATGTATTATACTACTGTATCATGTATTACAAAGTATTATGGATTTTCTTGTTACTGCATCTTGTAAAGCTGTTGTGTTTACAATCAATTTCTCAAAAAATAAAAAATTCATGATGAACAAGACAAAATGAGAAGTCCACCGCAAAGTTGCACAAGTAAACAAATGTACCCAATGTACTGCATATGATAAATATTTGCATGCTATTTTCTTAATGGTGGAACAATATGATAAATTAAATTTAAAAAGATGTAAAAGACCGAAAACAGCATAACGTACCGGATTTGAATGGGCACTCCCCTGCTTTCTTAGCGGAGGTTCTTTAGAAGTTGTTTAGGCATGAACGAGCAAGCGCAGTGTGCTGCATACTACTTTTTATCCGCGTACCTGAAAATAACACGACGCCAGTATCCTTACCACTATAATTACACAAAAATTCTTAGTATCGTGTTTTGATCTTTTCTTAACCTGTTTGGCTTGTTGCCATTTCATGAAGTTAATCTGCCTCTCTGTATTTCAGATTTAAGCAATATGTTACATCTGTTTTTGTACATTACTAAGTATGTTTTTCAGTGCAGAAGTATCCATGGAAACATGCAATTATGGCAGACATCTACACAAGCACAGGTGCAATGTCATCACAGAAGCACAGCCTGTTTACCTACACAGTTGTGTTTATGTACATACAAAGTTAATATACAATGAACTGTATTTAAAATCACACTAGATTTTGAATGGCTTAATATGTACATGACTTACTGTATGTAGCTGACCTATAATAACTATAAGGTATACTTATATAATATGTTGGTTGTCATATTACTTTTTTGGACGTGAGAATGATCCTATCAAGGCTGAGTGCCAGATACAACAGACAGATGCTAACAATGTTTCTGTGTCACACTGCAAACAGAAGGGGAGCAGAAGAAATGTGTCAGGAGGCGCACCAGAGATTTCATATTGATTCCTTTTTCCAGGGAGCCTTTCTAGCAAATTGCTAAAAAACAAAGCACTAAGCATCCAGCAGGGGTAATGTAGATCATTTTAATTTTTTATTTTAAATGTCCTGAAAATGTTTTTTTCTGCACACCTTGGAGATTTGGCAGAAGTCACGGATCCATTAAGGAAACAGCCTTGTTTAATGGAGTCTAAAAAGTTCTTTTGAAATGCTGTCATGATGCCAGAACAGTAGATGTGATAAATCATTCACTTATTATTTTGTATAACTGATGGATCCCCTGCCCTTTCATTCCAACCATTAAGAATTGGATGAGGTATACTACAAGAAAAGCAATAAAATCTGTCAGGTTTAACACCACAGGTAATAATAATACAGGCTTATGAACAGCAAACTGTGGATGCAAGTCGTCAATGTTTCTGATTTGCTCAAGACCCTGATGCTGAGGATGCCTTGCTTTTGTAGTTTACAAATGTGATCAGAATGGGACATGCAGGTTTCAAGTGCAGTTCATTTGAATGCATACTTTTTAAAAGTTCACTTACAGTCGTACTTTCAATAAAACGCACAATACTTTGATAAGACAAAAAATGTTGCTGATCCCTTGACATTCTAAAATTGACTGCACTTAGATTTAACTGGAATCCCATTAGAGGTGTAATTCAATACCAAATTTCATTCATACTCAGGTGAACAGCAAATTCTCCCAGCAAGAAAGTAACAAATTCAACTACAAAAGACAAAATAAAAAAATAGAGACAAGCTGAGTGATGTAATGCAGATTTGAAGATGAATCCTGCCTTCAGGTGGTGTGAATGGCCCGCTCTCCAGTCGCTTTAGGCAGCTTACAGAATGGTATTCATTTACAGAGCTGTGAAGAGTTTTAGAACACCTTTTTGTTCTCAGAAGTCATTGTGCTTTATACTGTGAATTGCTGTATGGGCTCAAACTTCTTATGGAAGAATAGAATAAAATGTGATAAAAAAAATGCAGAAGCCTACAGATACAGGTGTCTTTGCATAAAAAAGTATGTTTGTATTTTATTGCTAATATTACATCCTTATATTGCTGGTGGAAATATGTCATGATGTAGCATTTGCAATGGACAACTGTTTTGCCTTCTTTCTTTTTGGTCAAGAAATAAGAAATAACCCAGTCTACTTTATACTTCTTAGTTAACAGCAAAAGACCAATGAGGTGCTCAGACCATTTAAGGGTGTTCCATAGTCAAGCTACTAAGCTCTTTGTTATTTTGTTGATTCTTGTGAATGCAACAATGATGAGGAATGTTTCTGCATATTCTGATTAATATGCTCAGACCTCTGAGCAATTATCACCAGGGGGTTCAGAAACAGAACGACAGAAATGAAAGAACCTAAAGAAATTTGACAAATGAATTCAGAGAGTGTGATATAGTGGGAAGTTGGTTATGCAAAGCAGTGATGAACAAAAAGGGATTTCTTTAACAATACCTATTGCACATACATTATAAGGAACTGCCTTTCAAAACTGGAAGCAAAGCTTCAAGCTTGGAGCACGTTCCAAGAGAAGAAGTGATCTCTCACATCATCTAGCAAGAAAACATGAGGGTAACAGAGGTGACAGTGAAGAAGGAGTGCTGATAGCAGTGTTATGCTGGGAGAGCATCCTATACAGCGGAGACATTTCTCACTTGAGGCCACCAGGCATTCCTGTGATCACATCTACACAGCTGCCCTTTGAGTGTTGTTTCCATAGACGTTCTGTCCATCATGTTGGGGAGGGACAATTAAAAAAAAAAAAAAAAGAAATTGGCCGATTGAAACATTGAGTTTATTCTCTACACATTACTCCTTTAAGGGTCTCTGTATCCCAGAATATTTAGACATCTACTGTGCAGTAATTCTTGGCAAGTATATAATTTATTCAATGTTTGGTTTTTTGGGGTTTTTTTTTTAACTTTTTACCATCTGTCTGAAAAGTATTTTCCTTGAGTAATTGGCAGTTAGTAGATAATTCACGAATTGGCTTTTATTTGAAGAATAGGATTCCATATACAGCTCGATCAGAACAAAATGAACAAACTTAACATCAGCAGCCCATATGTCTTATCCATCATGCTACCACTGGACACTGTTCAAAGTGTTTCCATGGCAACAGTAATTCTCATAACCCATTAAATCTGTCTAAAACCATACAAAATCCCGTACTCTTGAACTCTTTGAATTCTGTACTCTTTGAATTCTCTTGTACATGGAAAAGAGTATCAATACTCCACAAAGAGGAACGTACAGTTTCAGGAAATGGGCAATCCATCAACCAAAATGTGCTCTCCAGTTCACAATTCTATGATATACACCCAAAATCTTCAGTCCCATAACAGTGAACTTACGAAGAAGAAAGTTAATACCATGCCAGTTGTCCTTGCTGAACATGGCAGCACTTGTGTTTAATGATGAAGTTAATAGAGAATGTTCTCATGTGGCCATGTGAAAACTGAAATCCATAGAACAGCTACCAATACAGCACCATAACAGTTTATACTGGAAATACCCTTACAAGTTATTTCCATGTACAGTATTGCACTTGTTTTTATAAACTACAAAGTTTACTTGGTTTTTTTTGCAGTCCCTTTCAAGCTTTGATCGTTACGAATATCCAAAAATACTTTCAGTCAACTCCCAAGAAAGATGTCTTTTCAGGTGTTGGGATTGATTTGCAATTTAAATACAAAAGTGTTGCAAGATCATCTATTTCCTAGCTATTACCATCTTTCTGCTGGGAGCAATGATGTAAAGCAATGCTCAAGGAAGAATGAAGCTATTCATTTTTCACAATGCCCCCAGGAGAGCAGGAAGAAAAGTGTTTGCTTACATCCAAAAAGAAAGGAGATGTAAACAGGGTGTTCAAAAGGCCAGAGGAATGATTACAAATCACAGCATACCCAAGTGACTCGTTTAAAGATCCTCTTATAAAAATGTATTCTAAAACACTTTGATCAATATTAAGGAATAGCAGTGTATTACAACATTACAAGGACACATTACTAAAGCAAAGCTTCATGACATCACATGTCTTATAAATGCATTTTCTACATTTCAAGCTCACTTTTAAAGCTCATGAAAGACAATAGGGTATTGCTGCAGGACTGGAACCTATCATCTCAATACCCTTTCCAGCAAACAGTTGTCTCAGCACCGAAGCATGCATGTTGACGTACTGTGGAAGACATATTAAGTAGCCTCTGGCACTGCAGCAATACCCCTTTCAGGAAGGAGGCTACCTTATACTCTATATAATATACTGAAATCATTTTACAGTGCAGTACATTGTACACGAGGTACCCCGACCCATAAATTAGCTTGCAGATAAGCGAAGAGGGAAGCCATGGGCAGGGAAACAGGATAACTGCCTTCCCCATTAGAAAAAGCCAAAAAGCAGGTGGAGGAGGCGAACTCTGGTGCACAGCAGGGATGTAATTGATTGAAGTAAGATATTATTATTATTATTTATTTCTTAGCAGACGCCCTTATCCAGGGCAACTTACAATTGTTACAAGATATCACATTATTGTTATTTACATACAATTACATTATTATTATTTTTTACACATTATGTTTACATACAATTATCCATTTACACAGTTGGGTTTTTACTCGAGCAATCTAGGTAAAGTACCTTGCTCAAGGGTACAGCAGCAGTGTCCCCCACCTGGGATTGAACCCACAATTCTCCGGTCAAGAGTCCAGAGCCCTAACCACTACTTCACACTGCTGCCCTTGCCAATCATTGTATGTATTGTTCATTGAAAGACAAATAAGATACTAGCTATTTGACACACAATTTGTTTTTGGAATTGGAAGTGCCTGAACCACCGCTTTGATTCATTGAGCTGATATTTTCAGTGTTGGCTTAGAAGGTGCAAAGTTTCTATCTTAAATATATAAAAACAGCTTTTAAAGGTGGTAAGAGAGTATTAAATGATCTTTCACAGTGGGTTGTTTTTTGTAACCACAAAGATGCTTACCAATGCAAACAAACTCTCACTGTGAAGTAGTTTGGGATTATTACATTCACTGCCTGTGTAAGATTTGCTTATAATCATCTGGAGAATATATTTGCATGCCTCTGATATACAATGATTCATTGCTGTCAAATACAAAAACGTTTTATATTGTTACTATAGTCATAGAGACCAATAAAGTCAGTTTTGCTCAACATTGTTTGCATAGGCAGAATAATATGTACATTCTCGTTATGTAAGTTGACCTGTTTAGGAAAATATATATATATATATATATTTAATAAATTAATTGGATACAGTTCAAGTGCCATTCTAGGTCACAGAAATATCAATTGAAAACATTTAAATTGAACAATGAACATACAGTTCGCACACCACTGTCTTCATACTTGCCATGGTGAAAACCTAATGTTCAGTAGCACTACAACACAAACTGTGTCATGTAAGCATCATTTGTGTCACCCGCATCACAAAGAGTTGTGTAAAAGTCAACTGATAGTTAGTAGTGGTACTGGTAAGCAATGCACACATTTGTAATTTATGGCACAGGATCATTGCATTTTACAAAAAATATATATTTTATAAAATGCTATTTTGCATGCAAATAATAAGAGTCAGAAATCTGGTCACATATTGGATATATCTTTTACATGCCAATCTTTAGGACTGACACATTAGATAGCTTTCAGCTAGTAAGAAATGTATGATAAATCTGATTACCGGAGGGAATGTGGAGCAATATTTATTTAGATTTAATTAACACACCACTGGTTGTTTGTGCTAGAGTGATGCACTTGGGTCTTAATGGGAAAGATATTGAACAACCAGCTTATTGCCTATTCATATTAAAAACTGATGAATTCTTTGCACAATTATTTCAAAGCACAATTATTTCAAATTACATTTAGTGATACTGATACAGAAAGGCCAGGAATCCTGTCTATAACAACAGTGTGACACAGGATTTATTAACAATTGTCATATGTCATTTCCATTAGCATAATTGTTATATGTCATTGGTGGTCATAATAAAGGGATTTCCACTGAACTGTGCTTTCAAATCTGAAAAGAAATGATAATATAATACTAGAAAGCGTAATATTTTAGTATAAGAAATAGACAAGACACATAATGCACATTCCTTGTAATATCCTCTTTTCATTTGCACATCACTTGTCTATACAGGCAAGCAGTGTGGTTAAATAATTTATCAAAGGACCACGGGCACACACATTTCTTGACAATCATCCAAAGCAAAATGTGGTTCTGTGGCATATTAACCCTTTCAGTCCTTATCTTAAAACTGTATGTTAAAACATGGGAGATCACATTGGAACCTCACGGGACTCCTAGGTCCCAGTCTGAGGTAGTGTATATAAAATATATGTAAACAATACAGTACTGTGCAAAAGTTTTAGGCAGGTGTGAAAAAATGCTGTAAAGTAAGAATGCTTTCAAAAATAGACATATAGATTATATTTATCAATTAACTAAATGCAAAGTGAGTGAACAGAAGAAAAATCTACATCAAATCCATATTTGGTGTGACCACCCTTTGCCTTCAAAACAGCATCAATTCTTCTAGGTACACTTGCACAAAGTCAGGGATTTTGTAGGCATATAGTCAAGTGTATGATTTAACAATTATACCAAACAGGTGCTAATGATCATCAATTCAATATGTAGGTTCAAACACAATCATTAATTGAAACAGAAACAGCTGTGTAGGAGGAATAAAACTGGGTGAGGAACAGCCAAACTCAGCTAACAAGGTGAGGTTGCTGAAGACAGTGTACTGTCAAAAGTCATACACCATGGCAAGACTGAGCACAGCAACAAGACACAAGGTAGTTATACTGCATCAGCAAGGTCTCTCCCAGGCAGAAATTTCAAGGCAGACAGGGGTTTCCAGATGTGCTGTCCAAGCTCTTTTGAAGAAGCACAAAGAAACGGGCAACATTGAGGACCGTAGACGCAGTGGTCGGCCAAGGAAACTTACTGCAGCAGATGAAAGACACATCATGCTTACTTCCCTTCGCAATCGGAAGATGTCCAGCAGTGCCATCAGCTCAGAATTGGCAGAAAACAGTGGGACCCTGGTACACCCATCTACTGTCCAGAGAAGTCTGGTCAGAAGTGGCCTTCATGGAAGACTTGCGGCCAAAAAGCCATACCTCTGACGTGGAAACTAGGCCAAACGACTCAACTATGCACGAAAACACAGGAACTGGGGTGCAGAAAAATGGCAGCAGGTGCTCTGGACTGGTGAGTCAAAATTTGAAATATTTGGCTGTAGCAGAAGGCAGTTTGTTCGCCGAAGGGCTGGAGAGCAGTACACGAATGAGTGTCTGCAGGCAACAGTGAAGCATGGTGGAGGTTCCTTGCAAGTTTGGGGCTGCATTTCTGCAAATGGAGTTGGGGATTTGGTCAAAATTAATGGTCTCCTCAATGCTGAGAAGTACAGGCAGATACTTATCCATCATGCAATACCATCAGGGAGGCATCTGATTGGCCCCAAATTTATTCTGCAGCATGACAACGACCCCAAACATACAGCGAAAGTCATTAAGAACTATCTTCAGCGTAAAGAAGAACAAGGAGTCCTGGAAGTGATGGTATGGCCCCCACAGAGCCCTGATCTCAACATCATCGAGTCTGTCTGGGATTACATGAAGAGAGAGAAGCAACTGAGGCTGCCTAAATCCACAGAAGAACTGTGGTTATTTCTCCAAGATGTTTGGGCCAACCTACCTGCCGAGTTCCTTCAAAAACTGTGTGCAAGTGTACCTAGAAGAATTTATGCTGTTTTGAAGGCAAAGGGTGGTCACACCAAATATTGATTTGATGTAGATTTTTCTTCTGTTCACTCACTTTGCATTTTGTTAATTGGTAAATATAAACTATTAACATGTCTATTTTTGAAAGCATTCTTACTTTACAGCATTTTTTTACACCTGCCTAAAACTTTTGCACAGTACTGTATATATATATTTTTGTCCTGTTCTAATGTATACTCAATAAAGGAGTTCCTTCTTCAGAGCGACAAAAAGAATTCAGGACTAAAAGGGTTAAATACAAATGAACACTATTTATTTATTTATTTTCCCCAAACAAGGTAACTACTTACTGTGTAGTATAATAAGCATGGGAAAAGTATGATTCTGCAAAATGTAAATGTGCTATCGTTGTTGTATCTCTAAGTATACCGGCTATTCAAAGTGAAATTTTTAAAGCTGCTAATAGGTGAGTTTTAGTCACTTTTATATAGTGTATTACTGTTGACATGTAAGCCTGGTGCGTGATCCAAAAAAGCAATAGTCGCCTTGCACACAAGTCTATAATGAAAAGAACAAGAAAAAGAGCAATATACCCCTTTCCATTTGATTGTAATGGCTCAGTGTTCAATCTTCTACTGGTCCTCTACATACAATGTATACATGACTTTCAGTGTGCCCTTTTCAAAGGCTTTCATTAGCTCACTTTCTTGATTCAGATCTATGAATCGTAATCCTAAGTGGTATCCTGAGCCACTCCACTCAGCACTGCCATAAGGCAGAGATGATATTGTTTGAACGTTCATGCAACCAGATGCTGTGATGTAATACATCAGTAGAGGAATTGTGTTTTTGTAATGAACACAGAGGTAATTCAGCTTTTGGAGATGTAATTATGAAGCCATTTTAGTCAATGAGATTTGGAGTTTTCGGTCAATCAATACATACCAGTAATTCTTATACTGGCCTACCAGCACCTGCTTTTTTAATGCATTATTGATTGATCAAGCAGTAGCAAGGGCTACTGTGTACGGAGCATCAGCCATTTAATGGAGTTCTGATATTACAAATTAATCAGACAAAAAAGGATGAAGAGATCACCTTTATATTTAGCTCTACACTCAATAACACCCCTGTTCTCTTTGAAAAATTGGATTATTTTCCATTATTAACAAGGTTTTTACAATGCTAGTGATACAAAACATATATTAAAACCATTAAGAATACATGACAAACTGCAACATGATCACGTAAATGCATATACTTATAAGGATTCAGACAAGGCACAGTGAAAATAAAGACTACAACTTTCAGAGAATGATTAGGGATGTGAGCTAATTGTGTATATGCATTGTAGGAAGTGGGGTTTATTGTTAGCCCCACTTTAAAGATAGCTACAACCATGGGTTCTCTGGAGAGGAGCCTAAGATACCATTTTCTAAGAGATCTGTGACAAGATATGTCTAAAATGTTCATGAGGAAGCTCAAATAGCTTTCTAGGAGACTGCACCATACTATGCGAAAAATAGGTCATGAACCATTTTCTGCATGAAAGCACCAACAGCTTTCAGATTCCCTTTGTCAAATTCAATT
Organism: Acipenser ruthenus; assembly: GCF_902713425.1. Taxonomy (NCBI): domain Eukaryota; kingdom Metazoa; phylum Chordata; class Actinopteri; order Acipenseriformes; family Acipenseridae; genus Acipenser; species Acipenser ruthenus. The sequence goes on from NC_081215.1 coordinate 23,822,552, forward strand.
TCTTTCTCCTCTGTGGATTTTGTTATCATGTTACAGTACGCTATATATGCAATCCATTGTTTGCATTGCCAACAGCAAGGCACAGAGATGCTATGTAAACACTACCATTTCCCACACCTTTCACTCTCTTGAGAAATCAATACATTTTTATCCAAAGTAATCCCCAGAATGTCCACATGAACAAAAAAATAACTTTTTTTTCTCAGTGTTGAAGTGTTTGCCCCAATGTCATCCCCAGGCATCTCCAATTAATTCTCTTGAGACATTGTCAAAGTATTTGCTTAAGGACAATAACATGAGATTATCCGGTACACAGATATAACAATGTCAGAACAATTAAATTAGAGATATTTCAAAAGAACACCATTAAAATTCATTGCCATTTCCTTTTTTAAAGGAGGGAGACAGCTAAAATTGACGCCAAAAACAGTTTCTAAAATAAATTCCAAATGAGTGAGAAAGATTTGGTGGGGCCAGGGTCTGTTCTTCAAGCTAGATGACAAGCAGATAACATCTGGTAAAGAGAGATACAGAGAAAACTGATTCATGCAAGAGAATGATTGTGTAAATCAATGAGGATCTATTGTTTATCAGGATGTTCTAAATGTCCAAACCTTCATGTTCCTCATGTTTTCCAGGTTTCTAGTCTCCTGTCAATGACATACATGTTCAATGAAGAATAGGGCATAATGACCATGGCATGTTCTGTGCATTTTATATAAAACTAACAAAAGATTACGAATATGTTATCACAACAATCACAGTGAAGAATCGCACAAAATATAAAGGGACAGCATGCGCAGCGTTTGTTTTGTTTGATGTGAAGACTGTGTTCCTTTTACATTATTCAAAATGCATTAGGGATGTTAGTACTTGTAAGTGCACTACAGCTTTAATTATCACATTGTAACTGGTGACAAGCTTGTTCCATCCTGTTGTCATGGCAAAGAAGCCTCGACGGTGTCCCGGAATTAACGGCAGCTGTTTTAAGTACTTATTGCAAAACACGCAATTTCTTTGCTCTCATAACACTATGTGGCACAATACAGTATAGTGTAAGTACAATATAACATGATTTATTTTGTTTTTGTTTTTACCAGTTACTGGTAATATCTTGGTTCATCTTTGGGCCACGGATTAAGTCCTCCTTCAAGATAAATCCAACGTAAATCCAAAAAACACTGCACACCCACATATACTTCTATACCTAAGCACAACCTCAGTAAATAATTCATTTCCAAGCAAAACAAATATTAAAAAAATACATTTTTTTTTTGGCAGGATACTTACATGATGATTAATGATTAAAATGTAAATAATTCACTTTTAACATATATATTTTTTGAGTGTCATGCTTAAATATGTATGGGTAGAAATGATATATTAAAGGTAATTAATTAATTATTTTGATAATTACATATTGTATATATAACACATTAGGAAAGCATATTGATTGTTCAGTATAATACTGAACAATCATAATAATCAATTATAATCAGAACTAACTGGTTTCTGCTGGTGAGAGCTTATTTGTAACTTGTTTTATTTACACGTGAGAGGATCCCAGCTATTATAGAATAACTAGGTACAGGAAAATGCAATAAACAAACAAAATAACTAGCTGTTTCAGTAGATCTCTCTGTCATGGCACACACAACTTGAAGTGAATATATGTTATTTTAGTGAATCAAATTAATTAATAAATATGATTTTAGGGGGGAAAATTTACTAAATATCAACAGGGATTAATCGTTATCCAATGTGAAAGACAACAGACCCAGTTGCAACACTCCATAAATAATTCTGGTTTCTTTGGAAACTAAGAATTTCCTTCAGCTCTCATTTGTTTTAGAGTGGTTAGCTGAAAGGAAAAATCTAATTCATGCCTTCATGGAGAGTTACCTACTTCAGCTGGGATGTAAATAGTACATGGTGTGCCAAGGGATTATCGCAAAAGAACCGATCTGTTGCTAGGCTAAACATTAATTTTACCATACAGAGAAGACTTTGCGTTGCTATGGCAAGGATATTCATTTTGCAGCAGTTGTTTTTTACTTCACTGGGGTGACCCCATTACAGCAGAGGATGTGGCACATCCATATATCTGAAGAGCAGCCCTGTTAATCGTGCATTCAAAGGAATTACCTTGAGTGTTACATGCATAATGGATACGGGAGGTGAACTGAGACTCCATACAGTTGTGGATTTCTGCAATGGAAAAATTGGATATGAATGTAAATAAATGTGAATGAAAAGCATTAGGCATAATAACTTGTAATATAAGTTATTTTGTACTGGATTCAGAAAACCTCCCTATGAAAAAAAAAAACACTGCAAAAAACTGGTTACAATCCAGATCAGTTTAGGGTCACAAGGATCATTCCAATTTGATTGCTTCCATTGCATGAACTGCATCCTACTACTCTCAGTTCAGTTCATTATAGATACGGATAAGAGCCCTTTTTATTTCCCTCCTCCTACCACATTTGCAGGCTCTCGATTGGATGGATTTGGTGGTTTGTGTTTGTATATATCTTGCTGTCTTGCCTCAGGCAGGTTGATACCTATGAACATTCTGTGCACTGTGCTCCTACAGGAGAACGCCATCCAAACTCGAACACCCTGATTAAAAGAACGTCATAGTGTGGTCCCTACGATGGATCTGGCTACATCTAGCCTTCCATTGATGAACGATTGTTTGATTCTGCCACCGCACCGAAGGACCGCTGCATGGAAAGTACCAAATAGGCTGTCCTGTCTCCCCAGGCTTCCTGTGAGCAAGAACAAGCCTTGAAATTTGCAGGAATGACTTTGAGACCATAATAGATATGACAATAAATGTGATTTCCCTGTAGGCTCTGCTGTGAGATGAAAAAAAAAAACACACACACTGATCTAGTTCCAAGTAGAATATGTATTTTTTCACCCCATGTTCTTGTGCTAAATAGCTTTTCTAAATGCTAGAAATCCACCAGAAACAGAAATACCTAAGAACACAGCCCACCAAATCCAACAATTAGAGAGCCTGACAATGCAGAAAAAACGGTAAAGGTTGTCTGTCTGATAAAGTGCAGTGCATAACATGTTAAGAACAATTTATTAAACAGGCAACAATAATAGTATTTTAGTATAACACTGAAAATGATTGTGGGTGTGAAAACAGACACTGCATGTTCTATCCTGCAATGTACACACAGAGCAGAAGTGACACGATTTTTTTTTTCAATTTATGAATCAATGAATTAATAAATAAATAAAGCATGATACATTTTTCATATTTTGTTTATCATTTGAAAACCTCATAGGCTGGAAATATATTAAATAATAATAGAAAAGTGTAGTTTTCTTGGCGGATGCAACGTATGCATTTCTTCACTCTAAATTACTGTATTTAAAATAGACAATGCAGATTACTTATTTTCCAGCATTAAAAATAAAACTGGACGAACACATACAGCAGTGTGAATAATAATAATAATAATAATAATAATAATAATAATAATAATAATAATAATAATAATAATACGTCACATTTACAACCAGGTGGAAACTGAACCCGTTTTCATTAAACCCGAATTTCATTACTAAGCACTAATATAATTAATTTTCTTAATGAGTGCACCTGGTAGTCTTTGATTGCATTTCCCATTGTCCCTCGAGGGCATGCCGTCTCACTATTTATATTTTTCTTCATATTTATAATGTTCTCCTAATAGAAAAAATAACGCATAATTAGTTATGTTAGTGACCCCAATGCTTTCTCTTTCTCATGCGTAAAAACTACCCTACCAAGTACAAGGCTGGGCTTTTTTATTTACAGTATTGTCTTTGTTGAAATCTATCTATCTATCTATCTATCTATCTATCTATCTATCATATTTCTACAATAATACACTGATTCACGTGGCAATAAATGATAGCCCGTTTAAATGAACTGCTTAGTTGTACAGTAGTGCTGAGAACTGTACAGTCTGCACCCATGCTGCTGGTTACAGTGACAAGTCGGGTGTGACCGGTGTAGTACTGGAACAGCGGCCCCTCCTTCTACTACATGTACTGTCAAGTTAGAGTACGTTCGTCGTCAGGTGCGCGTTCACACAGTGTTGGGTGTCTGTTACTGCAGATTGAGTTTCTAAGTGCTTGTGCTCTGGAGTTGTCTCTCTCCGAGACAGCTGATTATATTCGCTGTTCTCCACTGTCTTGTGTCAGAGCACTGTGGTATTCACAGGAAGTTACACGGTTTCATTGGTGGCTCCCGGTTTTCTGCCCGAAGTTGTGCACGGTGTTTTATATGCAGATATGATGTTCCATAGTATTTGAGTGATTTGATGAGGCAGTGCAGGTAAGTGCCTTCCAAGTACTTATGTGTCATATGTAAATACATGAATAAATGCATGCTAATGTATCATTCTGTGAATTCTGGGAATACTTGTTGTGTTTTTGTTAAGAACAGTCATGTGCATTTTAACCAAAAGAATAGTTCACTCTTTTCTGCACTTACTCATTTTTCACTTTTTCTTAACGTTTTCCACTGCGTAATGCTATGTGCATTACTCTAACATTTAATATTTAATAGTACATTTTTTATGTAAAAACTTAAGACGTTTTGAATGCATGGCGTGTGTTTTCACTTTGCACAAAAATACGTAAGGGTGTTTCTATTGAGAACAAACTCTTTTTGGTTTTGGATTTTCAAGTTTTACAGGATACAAACACGTGCGCGCTGGAATGCAAAGCGTTTTGGCGTAAAACTTCCGTTAAAGGTATAGTGGCCCACTATATACATTTTTTTCTTTTTTATTAAAAAAATGTAAGTCCTATAAAGGTTTGTTGGAAAATACATTAATGTATGTTTTGCTTAAGCTCAAACAGAGCTTGAAAATACCAGTTATCCCTACTGCTGCAAGTATATCGGGGCCTTCATTAACCAATTGGGACTGGTATACCCCATCTCCACTGGCACATGCGACCCGTGAGGGCTCCTCTGTATGGTAGGGCAACCGGTGGTTCTCCTCTGGCTATTTGTGGAGCTGAGAGAACCAAACTGTGAAACTCCAGCCTCACAAGACAATCCGAGTGACAATTCATTTTCAGGGGAGGAAATGTGTTTGTCAACAGCAAAAATTCCTTTGTGGGATAAACGCAAAGGAATGGCACCTGGGTCTTATTTATTTTAGTGTGAACCTGTCCATGATCGTAGGGTACTGCAGGCTTAAAACACATGGGGGTGCAGGGTGTGGTATTTTAGATCATAGATGGAATAAGCAGAAACACAAAAGTGTAGTGTGTGTGTTATTCTAGTTTTTCTGTGCAGTGAGTGAATGAGAATGTTTTGGCGTGGCTTGTGCAGCGGTTTCAGAGATGAAACTGATGGATGATTATGGCACAGCTGCAATATGTGGTGAATTAATGTATGTGATGTTGGTAACTAGTACTCAGGGCTTGAATTTCATTGTTGTGTGCTGGAGGATGTCCCCCCGATGCTGCAGCCAATGGGGGGGATTCCAAAATTTTAGGGGGGATGGCAAAAAAAAGGCACTTTTGCATATAAAAAACAATATTTTACTTCACACTGGTGTTGCTTTAAAATAAGCTGCTTTCAGGAGACCTAACAGCTGTTCATCACTGTGAGACAGAGCACTCTCCATTGCTATTGCCTTTGCCTGACGTACAGCAGAAGAAAAGGCTGGTTTTCTTTTTAACAAGCTTTTTAATCAGGCATACTATACGTGATAGAGATGAGAATATATGTAAAAACAAAAACAAAAAAGACAAAAAAGAAAACACTTTTCCAAAAAAATCATGTTTGGTCACAGCTACATATATTGTATTCAGAGATGGCTAAAAAAAAAAAAAGAAAAAAAACTGAGGAAGTCAGCACCTCCGGTCACTTTTTTTTAAAGTAATAAAAACGCTTATTCACTGCCAAACATGAACTACTTTAGATGTGTAATGACTGCACTATAGGATACTGACCTTAGGGTTAGGGTTTTGGTGTTGGGAGAGGATTATTCATTGTTTTAGTAACAATAATATGATAACCAATCAGAGCGCAGTGTCCTGACAGGAACATTTGGTGGTACCTTTGTAAGGACAGCCACTGAATACGTCTTTGGAAAGCCCAGAGGCGGTACTTTTAAACAAACCATGAAACCAGATAGGTGGCTTTTACAGTGCCTGAGTAATATGTGCGTAATCTTCGGTGCGCTGGCGCCCCCATATGAATGGGACTGAGCTTTAAGAGTTAAGCGAAAGTCACTGCTTGCAAAACAACACCTAGACAGACTTAATATCGTATTTTTTTTTTCAAAACTATTTACTTATACTGCAGTGTACTGAGTTTCTATAATGCTTAAAAATAGCGGCCGAGAATCACGTACGCGAGAATAAAGTCTCGCGGCACTCAAAATATCCAGCACTACTTTTTTTATTTATTTATTTTAACCAGAACTACTCAGAATGCATCTCATAGTGCTTTCGTCACTGACACCCACTTCCTCAGAGATTGTTGTAGCATTTCAGGCATTCTAAATTGGGTGGAAAATACAGTAGCTTGGTTAAAATATCTCTGTGGGATTTTCCTGCACTGAAAGTTGCAGATATGCGGCGCAACTTGGAATATGTGCAATTCCCGCAATCCCGCGCTGAAATTCAAGCCCTGAGTACTAATGATGTACAGTATATTTTAAGATTAAAAAAAAACAGTACTCCAACATGAACGCCTATTATGGGTAACAAGTGCTTTTATCCAGTGATGCAGATCATTGTGGAGCATCTGTTAAGGAACATGAGAATTATACTGTACATACCGATGGATGCAATGCACAATTGCAGCTAGCTTGTACAGTACCTTGTCATCACTTGTTGATCCTAAATTGAAGTGAAACAGCTTTCCACTGCTTTCAGTGACCATTCTTTGGGATTTCCCAGTGGTTGCGGTGGTACAGTTTCATTAACAGCTTTGTGGCTGTCTGTATACAATTGAGACATTGGCACGTAATGGCATGAGTAGATGGATTGCCTTTTTAACACTGCTGCCATATTCACAAGGCTGATGTAAAGAAAATGTTGGAAGTTGGTGGCATCAAAGGAATATTAAGCAGTACAGAACAGATACTCAGGTTCATGTATTTAAATGTGTGTCATATTGAGAACACTGCACACAACATTTCAGTGGTTTATACTGTAGGTTATAAGATAATGCATGATATATTCCTCCACATTTTACACATTGTATGGACATAAAAACATATCTGTAATGGTATTGCATTAACAGTTGGTGGGGAATTCTCAGTCGCACTTTTTACTCCGTCTCGCTTGCACTTGAAACTAGACTAATTGCCTTGCTGATCTGGTAGGCAAAACTATTAATACAATAACGCTAGGCCTATATATTAGAGATAAAGGATTATTTCAGTTGATTGATGACTTTTACATTTGACTAATATGTTGACAGTTGTGGCTCCCCATTTTTGACCGGCTTGTGCATTTTAATGGTAATACAAAATGTAATTTCTTAAGTGAAACAAGAAAGAAAGACAATCAAGACCAGTCAAGATGGAGACACCAATTGAACAGACTTGCTGTGACAGTCCCCCACTTTTCAACCACATTGGTTCATTCCAGCTCAAAGACCAAGGGGGTTGTTCGACCCTTAAAGTGCAAGTAACTATATCAAATATACAAACCTTGGGGCTGATTCCATTACACCAATATTGGCTTTCATCTAGCATTAGAACACAATGAGGAAATCTTGAAAGATGTGCCATTCATGTTATGGGGGTGCAATAAGACCACCATTGCATAGCAGTTCAAGCAATTCCAGATTTACTATGTTAAACACTCAATGGATCGAGTCTTACTAATTGAAAGTGATTTTAGGTGACTCTGGTCTCCATGTGAATGTTATTTGTTCAATACATAATCTACAGCATGCCTAATTACAGTTATATGTTGTTGGCATAAATAAATTGTGAAACGTTGGACAGGATATGGAATAAAGGACATTCATTAATGAGCAGTACATCTCAAGAAAAAATGTCCCAACCTGTGCATAGCAGGGATGGAAGTAAGACTTCTGTTGCATAGCAGTTTCACCCATTCCAGGTTTTAATACAAGCTTGATTAGCCACAGTGTATAGGGAATAAGCTTGGGTGTGTTCTGTTAAACTCATAGTAAAGCCAGTAATGGATTAAACGGCTATGCAATGGAAGCCTTAATTCCATCCCTGCATAGTTAATGTGTTTGACAGTTTGCTATGCCATATTTTTAGTTAAAATAAATACAGTATAATCTGCAACCCATTTTGTTAGGGGTGCTTTATACCATGTACATTTTCCATATGTTACATCTGTTAAAAAACTATTATGTGTGTTCTGTGTGATTTTATATTGTTGTCACTGGTCAGATCCTTGTTTGCCATTTTACTAACTATTCCAGCTTCTGAAAAGACTCCTCAATGCTGGTTGTGTGGAGTCCAGTGCTTTATCTATGGGTTTCAGCTCACAGCGCAACGCTAATACAGCAGTGTGGAGTAGTGGTCAGGGCTCTGGACTCTTGACCGGAGGGTCGTGGGTTCAGTCCCTGGTAGGGGACACTGCTGCTGTACCCTTGAGCAAGGTACTTTACCTAGATTGCTCCAGGAAAAACCCAACTGTATAAATGGGTAATTGTATGTAAAAATAATGTGATATCTTGTAACAATTGTAAGTCGCTCTGGATAAGGGAAACTGCTAAGAAATAAATAATAATAATACGCTTTCTCACCTTGCCTCTTTTCAACTGCCCAGTGATAAATGGCATTGAAGATAATAAAGGAAAAGAAAATAGATTTTGAAACCGTAGGGACTACACTTTTAGAAAGGATAAAGTGACAAACAGATCCTATGAAATCGAATGATGGGCCTCAGGACCAACATATACAGTTCCACAAATTAATACACAGAGGAAGGAGGTGAGATATGAACCCATGACCCTTTCGATGCAAATAGAGAACTCTATTTTTTACCTGAGGCACTAGTGAAACTGGTTCTCCTAGCTCATTCTGTAGTATTGACCACATTTTTATAGATAATATAATGCTAATGAGTTATTGGTATGTTCCAGACAAAAGGAAATCATTCCCTGGCAAAGTATTACCGTGCAAGCAGGCACAATCAAAGTGTGCATTAGACAACATTTTATCCTGTCAAGACAGATTTAGGGCAGTTTTAAATAAACAGTTTATTGGTAGGAGATAATGCATATGCTCCAGCGTGTTTGGCCTTGTTTTCCTAATAAAAAACTGGTACTTCGGGTTTTCAGAAATGTCAAAGTATCAAGATCGAAACTTCTTTACATTTGAACTATAACGAAACAACATGTTTACAGTACTGTCATCATCATGCTCCAGGCTTTCATTCCAGTTTTAAGTCTTCAAGTGGACAGAAAGTGCATAAGACTACATTAACTTTACATTAAGTTAAATTAAAATCGTTTCCCTCAACTATAAATATATGTGCAACAGGGAAATGGCTGGGTACAAACCAGCGACCTGCGAACAAGCGTCTCAATCACAACGAAAAAGAACTGGGCTTGTCTGCATTCCGGGATTATAAAGCTTTTAACCTCATGTCATCTCACCGATGGGGGACAGAGTCCGTAATGGCAGTGTATCACACAACACTGGTTCGAGAATAGCAATACCATATGTAACAGCCAGAGTTGCTTACCTACTTTCTTCCCAATCAATTGTAACGCTGTGGTCACAGGACAAAGGCTTGTTTTGGCAAAACACAGCTTGACCCACCTAGAATGGCAGCATGTTTCTCATTTATGCTCTTCAACATTTGGAACAAGCTCCCCATGTACACCAGAGAGGAATAAACCATTACTGCAGTACTTTAAACATATATATATATATATATATATATATATATATATATATATATATATATATATATATATATATGCGTGTCTGTTTTGCACCATTACAAACGTAGGAATTTAATTTGTCTTAATAAAAATACCCAATGGTGAAAATCAACTCTATTCATGTTTTTAATTCTTATTTTTTACAACAATCTGAAAAGCTAACTAATGTAATTTCAACAGTTTTTTTTGGCAACCTTTTCTGTTTTAAGATTTGTATTAAACTAATTATTAAATTATAATTAGCCATGCAAATATCACATTGTAATATTTTATAATGTGCCTGAGGGTAACAGATATTGGAAGCTAAGCTAGCTTTTTTCAACTGAATCTATTAAACAATAGACAGTACAAATACTTTGAATTAATGATAATCATGCACATATTAGTAGTTGGAATAATTGATTTTTTAAGAGGCACGTTTAATCAATTAAGTAAGAAAAGAGTATGTAAAATCAGATTTAACTGGACCAGTTGGGCATGATTATTATATTGCAAGGGAAATGTATCCTTTAAAATAGGTTCAAATGTAGAATAGAATCCTTAAAAAAGCAGTTTAGTGAAATCAATTGTTAGCAATTAATTGTTGACATGACACTGTAAACTGAACTCCTTGTAGATGCTTTACAATGTAGTAAAAAAATTATTAATTGTACAGCGAGAGAGTAACCAGTTGTGCCAGGGTGTCCCAGAAAAGTAAATAGCTAGTAGCGTTTTCCATCATAAATCTTTCTTTCAGATGCTGAGTACTATTCATTAGAGGAAAGGTATCGCAAAAGACTCCATTGTGGACTGAATATCGCCCAGGATTGCGTAACGGCTCATTAACATATTAGTTAGGCTGAATTCTCACATCTTTGATGAGTCAAACACACTTGCGATTCTGAAAGTAAATTATTTCAAGCAGGCGTCAGATCGCACCATAGTTTGATAAATCAGTCCTAAACTATCTGGGGCGGCTGTACATATGTTTCTGTACATATGTTTTGATTGCTTGATCATACCTGGGTTTGGGCTCTCTATACTACTATATGCAGTGACTGTTTGAGTTTATTTCAATGGACAACCAAAACTATCTGGTCAGACTGTACTGCATACCAGGTACACCAATGCCCTGTTATTTCATTTGTATTCATTTATGTTATTTAAAATCCTGTGCAATCTGGGTAAATTTGCATTTGCATTTTTACTGTCTAATTATTGAAACCTGACCCAAAGTATTATTTGATTATGCTATTTAACATGATCTTTCAAAATCTTTTTTAAATAATGAGTCAGTGCTGCGCACAGTGAGGGACTCCACAGTGTTTTCTTTCAGTAATGTGCTGGAGATGTGAGGAAGCCCCAGAGGTTGTTGTACTTCGATAGAGATAATGATGTTTGACTTTCTGCAGTGTGAGAAAACAATGTTGTTTCGGATGTGTTAAGCGAATAAAAATATTTATGTGGTACAGCTGAGAAACGTAGCTTAGTGCCTAACCCTGGTCTTGTTCTGTTGTACAATATTTGCTTGACACTATCTAGTCTGGGTTAATTCGATTAGGAAATTGTAAAACAGGCTCCATTAGTAAAAACTGATGTTATAAATGCCACCAGCAATTTTGCAAAAAAACTCAGTGGGGAGAAATCTAGCTGTCCACATTCATGACTGAACTGAGGGATGATTGATGGTTTGCAACATGGTATCAGTTAATTGTGACTCTCCTCACACTAATATGGCAGTTACAATATACCAGTCTCATGTCAATTTATTTGGACCCTCGCACAATCTCATAAAGATTCCAAAGAAATGACATACAATTCCCATAAAAGCTTTTATCCAAACTCTTTTGGTGACACAGATTGGAAATGGTGCTTTATAACCAGTAGTATTGAATAGGCTTATACTGTATACGGCAACATGCCATTTGTTTGGGTAACCCACTGTTTGGGATAATAATGTCTTGGATAATTGAGAGGACCACTGGCTTTAGGCTTCAATTGAGGAACACATGCAGAGTACTGACACTGTACCAAATGCCCAGTGCATGGACAGCATGAAGTGAGCTGCATTAATTGGCTTGGGCTCTAAAGAGCATGGCTGGGTGGATGAATAGATAGTTGGATGAAAGCTTATCTGTTTATAATAATAAACATAATACAAAAATTCTAAAAGAAGTCCAAAGCCTGTCAATTTCACTGGAGCTGTAAAGAGACCCTCAATTCTAGTTTTCTCAAAGTGAACGAGAATTGCACATCAATTATTTATTACAATTCAAGGAATCCTAGTAAAGAAAGCCATACCACTGTAATCTGGATGTCTTTTAAAAAAAACAAACAACAAAAAAAAACATACTCTCATTCAGTTAAAAGAAACAATATCCCTTTACTGGTAAAATGCTTATTTTTTGTAATGTGCAGTTAGTGTATTTTCTGTTTGGCTTATTTTTGGTTGTAAACACATCTTACTACAGTGCTTCATTTCACTATGTACCAGATGATAACCTCTAGGTCTGGGCTATATTCCAAAATTACGTTGTGATTATCACATGACATGTCTTGGATCTTTTTCTGTGTCAGCGCTGCAGACAGTGTGGGGATAATGCTGCCATGTTGTGCTGAACATTATTTCCCAGTAATTCTACAAGGGATTAATAATGCTTTAATAGTTAACACATAATGGCATTTAAGTCAAAGGAAATCATGTGATTAGTGTGTATTGTTGTTTGTACCACTGCCTTGCTGATTGTATTTTGGTTGAAGATGTTACACAAAATGAGAACATTTTCAAGTCCAAAGTGTTTGAAGCTTGATTTACCCACCCCAATGATTTACACACGCACTTCCACATAAATAGTGACTGGAGAGAGATATTAAATTAAAGTATTGCACCTTGTCTACATATTGCTGCAGTATTTGGGCTTTTGCTCACTAGGCTTTGTGAGGTGATTGTCCAATAGATATTTGAGGGTGATTGGACACCCACACATATAAACCTGGGTGCAGCTGTAAAGAAGGAAAAGGGGAGAGATGTTAATGCTAGCATAGTTGGCTGATTGAAATACTGTGAGTCTATACCCTAAGGGAAGTCATGTAGCTCTGGGTAAGCGACTTAGTGCTTGGGCTGTCACTCCACCTGATCTGTGTTTGACAAGCACAATTTGGAAGTCTGAGTGATTCTTTCCACCCCCCCCCCCCCCCCCCCCCCAGGATTTCTGGATTCAAGAAAATAAACATTCTTAATGCAATTTGGTCATTTGGGAGGTTCAAATACACTGTGTTGTATTTTGAGTTTCCTCTTGGTGGAGGTAAATATTGTACATTCTTACCAGAGATTGTACTTGTCCAGCTATCAGTAATAAGGTATTGTTATTCATCCCTTGTTGAGTAGTTTTTTTTATCCCACACCTCCGCTTATATTCACACACCCTCCCTCATTCCTCTCATTTGTAGACCTCCTGTGACAAACAGTGTGCCTTGTTAAGTACTCATGCTAATAAAAATTATATAGATTTGAGACACAGGAGAACCCCGGAACAAATCAAACTACGTCTTTATTTGCTTGCAATTCCAAGGGACTAGAATAATCCAGCAATACATTAATGAACAAACCCATGTTAAAAAAGTATAGTGCTCTTGTAAAGGTTTATATTGTTGATGAGATAGTGTGGATGAAACAAAGCTTACTGTAGCTGGGTAGACTGGGTACTTATTTTTAGTGTTTGGTTGGCAAATACTGAAAGATGAAAGGGATTCCAAAGCTAAATATTTGCATTGCACGACTCTTCAGTTCTGTACCTTGAAACAGCCTAATAAGTTACACATTTGGGTCACCTGTTTGCTTGTGGCAATGGAAATAGCATGTTTTAATTAACCAAAGTGTGGCAAAGTCTAAACGCATGAAAGGACAATGCAGGTACTAGAATAATGGTAGCTACAAAGTTTTGTTTCTCGTTTTGATAGACTTGATTGCAGTAAATACTGAAAGGCATTGGAGTTTACAATCCAGCAGCTTGTCATGTTCTGCAAAGTATTTAAACCATAGCCCCTCAAAATGCTTCTGATTTACATATAGTAGTGAACCACATGTATAAAGATGACCTTAATATGTTATTTTGTTCTTTCCTGATGGTTTGTGCTTTGATGTCAGCTTCTACAGTCGTTGGATTTTAATGTATTAGTCAGGGACCAGAAATGCTGTAGCTTCAATTACTTGACATTACAGTGCAATTTTATTTCCCTTTGGCTGTAAGCTTATTAAAAACGCATCTTAGGATTTCGGTTGGTGTCTTGAAATAACTTTTCTCTATTGAAGTAATTATCTGTAGCTATCTCTAATTATCCCCCACACATCATTGATAGGGCCTTATTGTTTTCATGAAGTCCCTGAGTGGCTCAACCAGTTAAAGTGCTGCCACTGGGAGCGCAGGAGGAGTCATACAGCTTGGATGGCCACAGATCGTGTCCAGGCTGTGCAAGGAGGCCGAACTTTGCTGGGGACTCCGAAGGGCCGTCACATTGGCTCTGACGCTCCTGGGGTGGGGGATGGGAAACCGTCAGCGACTCCTTTTCCTCATCGCGCAACAGTGAACCCTACTTGCCAGACACCGAGCAGAGTGGATAAAAAGCAGGGCTGATCTCTGTTTTCAGGGATCGGCAGCCCACCCACCTCTGCTCTGGATTGCTCGGCGTAAAAGTGATTCTGGCTTCAGGCTTGTGAGATCAGAGGATGCTCACACACCCTCAGAACATCTGTGCTGTGTGGGGACCTGCTGCGGTGAGGAGAAAAAGCATAATTGGACATTTCAAATTGGGAGAAAAATAAATACAAATAATAATTGGTCATGCTAAATAAAAAAAAAAAATTATTAATGCAGAATAAAAATACGTTGTCCCATTCAAAGTTTATTGTAAACCGGTATAAAAGTTATGATGTTGTGCTATTAGGATTAAATTAAAATATGTTTAAAAGCCAGTTATGAAATGAGTGTGATTCATACAATATACATTTTTGCTACACAACAACTTTAGAGTAATATTTTAGACTGAGCATTTATTGCTTGCCAAAAGTGGGACAAAAGTCCTATACAGTACAAAGAACTTGCAGACAAATATCAAACAGGTGTAGCAGAAGAGTATTTTTACACCTCATTTCATGCAATATTGATGATGTTATGCCATGTGAAAAATTACTTCTTTATTGAAATTCATTAAACCATCTGATGGTTCTTTGTATTTCTGGGGCATGTGAGGTATATTTGCATAATAACTTGATGTCGACACTAAAACGGTTTCCAGGGCGACAGAGAACTTGCTGCTGAAGCTGGGAGACACAATGATGAGATTGAAGGATAAGTATAATGCCCATTTTTACCCCATGGTTTAAAAACGACAATTGATAGTTCACGTAACCTTTATTCTGAAGTTAAACGCGAAACACGTGGTTATAATTGGGTGCTTAACATGTTATTGTTCTTTGTATTGTGATTTAATGATAACTTAAAGAGTTAAATTCAATGTTAATATAAAGGTAACAGTCAGGATATTAATACGGTAGTAAATTGCACAATTGTGTTATTTTGCAACCCCAGTGTAAGTTTCAATTCTTAAACACGGTGAGCCTTTGGTAATCAATAGACGAAATCCCCCACTTTATATCCATAACAGCAGAGCAGCAATTATACAGAACCACTGCATTAACCTCAGGAGTATTTTCTCAAATGACTCCTCTTATAACTGAGGTTTAGGTCACTAATCTTCTTGATCAAGTATTTCAGCAGATAGCAATATAAAGTAAATGGTGCACAAAGGACTCACTACTGGAAATAGTTTATTTCATCCTTACAAGTAAGGGCTGAAGTATTCACAGTTATTAGATACAGAAGCTTTTTGTCATCCATCCTGTGACCCAGAGAAAATAAAATGTTTTAGCTTATGGAAATAACAGTAATCTGTCTTCACTAACGTGGGAGAAAAATCTAAATTGGCCATTTTATCTCATATCTAGCTTCTGGCAGGGGCGGGAAAGATCAGGGAGCAATCCGAGTCCTGGTTTCTTTTCCCATCTCCATAGTCCTGAATTTAAAAGACCTTAATCTGTTGCAAATATGAGTCCTTATCAAACCTCTCTATGTAAGATAAAATTGCACAAGAGGGGCACCCCATATTTAGAATACAAAACAATACCATACAATACAATACAAATGTATTTTTATACAGCACCCCTCATGTCAAGGCATCCCAGAGCGCTGTACAAAATTAAAAACAAAATAAAATTACTCATGTATACAATACACTCCAGTTATAACCAATTATTTAAAAACACGTTAAAAAAAAAGTATGTTTACAATTTAGATTTAAAATAATCCAGTGTTTCGGCCTGCCTAGAGCTCCACAACCGCGGAGCACAACAGCGAAAAAGCTCTCGATCCAACCTTTAAAATGTTTCTAAGCTTAACTCCAGGTCAGGTTTCTCATTATCTGGAAGGCTAAACTGTGATTGACACCCTTGCAAATTCAGAGCAGATGATCTTGTTATGTGACAAGAACAGTGGCGAGAATATAAATGGCCAGAATATATCGTTAATGTAGAGCTGAGCTTGTGTCAGAGATGGAGAGGTTTAGAATAACATAAGACCATTTATTTAGATTAACGTCAGGCTAAACATGTTTCTCTTTAGTTATACAAAACATAAGCAGTGTGATAAATGGTTCTTGAAAGCAAAAGTGTGAAATTGTAATGGAATACAGTATTCAGATGATGCTGTTTCTTTTGTTCATTATTGAATCGTTTTACTCCACAGTGTACAGTAAATTGCATCCATCAGTGTTTTTGAACAAGAACCAACTTACAGTCAAAGTCATTGATTTTAAATGTATTCTTTCAGAAATGTTATTACTTACATAAAATGAAAAGCTTTGTGCACAAACAAAACAGATTTTCTCAGTGCCACAAAGATGACAGCATCTTTCCAATATGTGATAAAATAAATCTTTGTACAGTTGGTACACAATCTTGTGACAGTTGCCATCTATCAAAAGCCCAATTTGGGTGGTATACAAAAGACTAGATTAAAAATATATGCATGTCTAAGGAGTCGTTTGCATCTTTGTCACTTACTGAGTCCTTTCCTGGAGTGCCAAAACACACAGGTGAGATGTTTGGTATTGGTGGAAAAACAAGTTTCGGTCTCACTGTGGCGTTTGGGGACACACATTCTTCCATATTGTTTTATGTAAAGGGTACATAAGGACCTTTTTATTTTTTTTTCTTACAACAGAATATTATACAACTCTACTTTGATTAAATAAAAAAGTATGTTATATGTATGCACTATTTACTATTTTTTATGAATTTACTATTCATCCATATTACAAAATCAACTTGGCTCACCTATACACCTAAACACCTATATGTTTTTTTTTTAGCCATGCTTATCACACGGAAATGTCTGATAAACGATGACATCATTACTTGCGCAAAAATCCACAGAGCACCTACTGCGGTTGTTTTAGTGCAGTTTTAATATACACACGCACAGTTGCTGCGCATTAACTAACCAAACTGAATTAATAGCCAAACTCGCTACTTGTTCTGAACGGGAGTAACTAGTGCGGTTGTCGCTGCCTTTTGCAACCGAACTGTGCGTGTACTTAAACCATATTAAGAGCAAATGGTGAACTCGCAACCTCATTTAGGCTGTGTGTGTATGAGGCCTAAGAGAATCAATTCAGTAACAAACAAATCTAGTTCCAGACACCATTTGATGAACCCCCTTTATGCTTTATTGAAACAGGTTTGTGTAACAATACTTGGAGATAGAAGGTTAAAGTAAACTGTAAAAAAGCCAATTTAAATATACTGTACAATGTTAACTGCAAATTGAGTAATCTACTTAATAATAGGATTACATTTTGTCTTGCTATCTGCTGTTCTCACTATAGCACTAACAGGGAGCTCAATAAACACAGACATTGAACAAGATTGCCCAGAAGGTACATTTGAGTGGAAACAAGTATGAGCCCCATGTAAGTCCTTTGGTGAGAGGCTGGATTCCCATATAATGAAGCAATGCATTATTTATAAGGGCAACATATTGAGAATATAATTGCTATTTTTACAGTTGCAGCTAATCTTAAAACATTGGAGAAAACATTCCTGTGTATTGCTGCACATTTCTCATTAGGTTTCGCTTTAACTATAAACATATTGTTCTGTGTAGCCCTTTAGTGTACATTTTCAAAATAATTTATAGAGAAATTGAAGTAATAAAGAAAACATTTTGTCCAAACGTGTTTACCTTTTTAGTTATTACTGGAAATAAATACATTTTGCATATAAAAAAGCATATTTTAACACATATTAAAGTATTTTGAAAAGGGCAAACATCTGCTGTTCTCTTGGGATATTAAGACCCCAGTTCATTAAAAATGAATGGCTAAAATCAAAGTTAGATCATTCTAAAATAAGTTCAGTTGCTGCAATAGCCTGGATAGATTGAACCTTCTTGGAAACTCCAGATGTACATGAACACATACTAAGGTTTATTCACAGGACACCTGCTGCTTGAAAAATAGAAGTGCTGTTTTTTTTTTTTATAGTGGGCCTAAGTAAATTTTAGTGTGAAGTCAAAAAGGCACTGTAAAGAAAGACTCTCTTAGGTTTTCCTTTTGGTTTGAAGGAAGACACCATCAGGGAATTTCTTTTCTTCACTTTTCTCCCCAACAGCAAATGCAATGAAAGATGAGAGAGAAAGACACATAATAAACACATTCAACAATTCAGCAGTTCAGTGCTTTGCAGTTGTCATGGGATTTGTTTCTGCTTTTCAATATACATTTAGATGGCACATAGATGCATGGCATACACCTACACATATTATGAATTACACAACATTGGTGTGAATAACTGTCTGTGAAATTATTTAACCTAAACTTGAACAACATCCCTAACCTACATATTTGATACATCAAAAGACATTCCTATTGAAGTTAGGAGTGCTGATACATTTCACCGTAAACTGTCCTTACAAGAACTAGACAACTCAATACTTTATTTCTCAAAGGTCTCAAACACTGGTTGAAACTTTCTCATGTTGTAATGAGACAGGAATTTTCTCTTGTAAATTGGAGACTGTGGAAATCATCTTTGAGAGTATCTGTATTTCAGAGAAATAGGAAACGCATTGGACTTTGGTATTTGAAAGGATTCTTTTCCTGTTAGGTTAATGTATTCCAACAAGCTCCATTAACTGTTGTTAATTTGTATGGTTCTGGAGTTACAGCCATGCATTGCCCTGCCACAACAGGATTAGTTGCACATACATTATGTATAACCTTTTGCTTTGTTGCAAAGAGCTAATCCCAGTTTAATATGGCTGGTCTTTTTAATTTTGCAGTTTCACTTCCAATCTGCTTCTGCTAATCTACACATACTGTATTGCTTAACGTTTTTAGCATTAGGTTACTTAAGTTAATTTTACTCCAGCCTAGGATATATAATTGAAGAAGGGTCAGTGTTATTTTGAAAAAAAAGAGAAAGTATTTAGATCTACATATAAATGTGATTAGTTTACTGGTCTACTGTTTTAAAAGGAGTAACCATTCCTATTCTACTAGAGCGGTCTGCAGTGTTGGTTATACAGCACTGATTAGGTCTGCAGTGTTGAAAGACTTAATATTGAACTTTGCAAAGTGCTTGGCATCAGTTTCAAGCAGGAACTAAAACTCCCTTTTCATTACTGTAGACATCTTGACAAGATCAGCTCCTGGTTTTTGTATTGATGGACAAACTCCCAGAGAATTCCAGTTCTCCAAAGATATAATTGTATTCCCTTTTCTACACTCTATTTCAAAATTAAACTTCAATTATTGTTAGATATTTTTGGTTTCTTTACCCTCAAAATCAACATTTATAAGCCTACTTCTTAAAGAGTAAGTAGCAGGGTTCCGAAAAATAGACCATTACACGTCCCCACGTGTTGCTACAACTATTTAAATAGCTTACCTGTAATTTTTCTTTTCATTGTTAATATCCTGACAACTTTTTACACTAATAACTTGAAAGTCTGTTTCAAAGCTATTTTCAAAATAGCTGCTCTAGTGCACTGGGGTTTGAGATCTGTCTCTAAATCACAACAAGTGCTCTGGCTTTTCTGTTCCGTACCACATCATGGATCGTTCTTGCTGTGTTTCCTGTTTGACAATGTGGGCAATAATCCTTACACTATCAGTGTACTACAGCGGACATTTTGAAAAGAGCTTTGAAACAGACTTCAAAGTTATAAGTGTAAAAAGTTATCAGGATTTTAGCAATGAAAAGAAAGATTATTTAAATGGAACCCTGCTACTTACTCTTTAAGAGGTGTTCACACCGGACGTGACGCGCAGCTGCCTGTTCAAAGCGGTGCTTTGTGTTGCCACTGACCCCTGTTCATACTGGAGGCAGCAAGGGGAAAGTAGGTGGGTGGTCTGTTATGACATCACACGTGGATATATTGAACGCAGGATTCACAAGCAGCATAGATGATAGAATCATCTATTTTTTGTTTTAAATATATTTTAAAGGAAGTAATTTTTTTGGCGGACTACTGTGGTAACCTGTAAC
Organism: Acipenser ruthenus; assembly: GCF_902713425.1. Classification (NCBI taxonomy): domain Eukaryota; kingdom Metazoa; phylum Chordata; class Actinopteri; order Acipenseriformes; family Acipenseridae; genus Acipenser; species Acipenser ruthenus. Next base: position 23,843,047 of record NC_081215.1, read on the forward strand.
ATGTAATTACATGTATTAGAAAACAGACTCTCTTTTTTAATATTTAAGTAAAATCATATATATTATTTTAACTGGGTTAATTTAACATAAACTGGATGTAAAACAGCTTTTTCAGCTTTATATTATCTAAATCAGAATTGGTTAAAAGCATTCAGTATTACACCAACATTAGAAATAAGAAACTATTTATGCACTTAAGAATCAAAGTTAGGACATGATTTCTAGATATCTGTTTGTGGCATTCAGTTTGTTAGTGTTTAACTAATATGCATTGGGAGTGCTGCCCCTAAAAATTGCAAATAGGCCAGAACAAACTGACCTAAAAACCTACTTACTAAATAGTAAATGTATGTTAGATAATTATTGTGATATGAGAAGCACTATTTCAGACTAAAAGTACAGACTTCCCCGAAGTCAAGCTACTTTCTTGTAATGTGCAAACCTGAATATATTTAAACCATGTAATGTTTGATTTGTGGGTTGGCATTTTTTTTTTATCAAAGTATCTTGTGCTTTCTTTATTGTACTCTCTATATTTTCTCTAAGTTAGCCTAATGATGACATTACACTTGGTTAATGTACTAACCCTAACCCAGCTAAAATGGTTAGACATAAGAACAGTGAAGCTGCAAAGTGATCGGTTCCCGCATGGTGATCACATTTCCAACCGATATTGAAGATTTCTTGTGTTGGTTGTGTGCATGGATGGATTTGTTTAAATCTTTCTCATAAAGTATGTGTTCAAAGTGGCATGCTATTCAATCCGTAAGACAGAGCACAAGGAGGTTAAGTGACTTGCTCAGGGTCACACAATGAGTCAGTGGCTGAGGTGGGATTTGAACCGGGGACCTCCTGGTTACAAGCCCTTTTCTTTAACCACTGGACCACACAGCATATGTATTTTGTGAATGTGGACTTATTTAAAACTTGTTTAACCTATATCTTATTTAAACATCCTGATTGGAACTTGTATGCTTTTTGTAAATTTGTCGGATTTCAACTGCTAGTATAAACTATTTCAGATGCTGACTGTATATTTGCAGCATTTTCCTCAGGCAAAATCTAATGGTAGCTTTCACTTGGACCTATGACCTAAGATGGCTACCATATTGTGTCATAACACGGTTCTGTATTAGATCTGCCACTGTTTAGATCATTAAAATAGACCCCTGGAACCGTGTTGTTCAAGTAATCATTCACTGCCCTTTGCAGAGTCTATGCAGTCCTCTAAAAGGCAAATACAAGTAACTGATTAATTGGCATGCTTAAAATGTGTCTGGGAGTATATGCCTTTGCCACATCCCCAGTAGCAATCAGGAATGTGGGTCACTCATTTTTCATGTTCTCTTCTACTGTACCAAAGGGAATTAAATGAACTAGCTTATTGTTGCTATTTTGGTGTGCTGCAAAAGGGGGTATTTTTCACACTGAATGAAAAGTAATTGTAATTGTGCTACAGTACATCACTGAAGGTGTCACCGAATAAATTACTGATTTGGTGTCTTTGTATATTAGTAATTTCATGGCTATAATGAGGCTAAAAGTTGGCCATATATATTAAAACACCCCATACAATGAATCAAAATTCTCAGGTGTGATCATTAACCTTAAAATACTTTTTCCTTCCTTGATAGCTTGGCAGGTTTAGGCTCTGTGTCGTGTCCTGCCACAGGAGTGATTAATACTGTAGATGCTGTCTCAGCATGCAATTAACATTCTTTTTGGCGTGTCACTTGAAGTTTTTTGATGCAGTGCACTTTGATAGAGGTTTGGAAGATGGTAGGTCCCTCAATTGCTTCCCCTGGGTGGGGGGAGGGGACTTTTCACAGAAACTTTGCAACAATGATGTTACAAGGAGTTGAGTTCAAATTAATGAAGTCATCAGGGACATAACAGAGATTCACCAGCTGCACTAAAGCAAATGAAATGCTATTTCAACATCTTGCAGCTTGGTCTCATAAGGATTTGATAATCGCTTTTACTGTAAAAGCCGAGGGAAATCATATTTGTAAAACAGACGTCAATTTGAAAGAAATTGTAAGTATGGCCTTCACAAAATTGTAATTTTGCACTTAAGAAGCATATTGTCCTTTGAGTCCCTCTTCTTGCAGAGATTCAGGACCTCTCATCAGACGTCCCAAAAACACTCATGTATAGGACACAGTGGCCTGGAACAGTGTCTACCAGCCCAATAGAGAGAGAGACTAAAAAGACAGCTGCCAACAAGGCAATCAGTGGTTGCTTTAGGCTCTCAATTTCATGGGGTGTTATTCATCCTTTATGGAAACCACTATTTCAGAATAAGCAGGTAAAGGTGGAGCTGTTTGAGTGAAATTAAAGAACATGAAAGGATAGAATCTGTGTTCCCAGTTATGGAAAAGGGGGGGGGGGGGGGGGTTCTATATCCCTGGTCAAAGTTACATAAAACATCTACAGAAAAAGAGTGCCCTTGTTGCATTCTACACCAGTGGAAATAATTATTCTGTAAATGGTTTAAACTAGTAGTCCAGTATGTTAAAAGAGAGTGTGAACTTTAATCTACCTGGAAAGTATAAAATATATGATAATTGAAGCCCTACTTTTAATAAGTGAAAATTATTTAAATAAAAAAAATAGCGATGAATGAAAAACCGAACTACAGGACAGGAATTGTCTGATTATCCTATGTTAATTGTGATTTGTTCTCCATTCTGTAACCTTATCACACAAACAGTACTACAGAGAATTCAACTTAAGAGCTTTGTGAGTATGTCTCGTCTTCTGAATAATGCAGCCTTCATTTAGAATGTGCTGATTTTGACTTAAATTATCTTATATTATCTTTTGCAGACTCTTAAATTGTAAATATACAGTTGGTGTAACTTAACTACACTACTCAGATCCATGTTTCAGGTGTTCTTACATTCCTTTGAATATACAGTTCTCATTAGCAACCACCCACTTGGTTTTGTTGTATGCAGATGATCTTTTTTTTTTTTTTTTTTACACAAATCTCTTTAATTTAAAACATGTTTAATGTTTATACATCACATGGATATGAACCATGTGAGCTTTGCCACAGTAGGTAGATATGAATAGTCTTCCAATGCAGCTATTCTATCTTAATGAATAAAATATCAGTCTAACCACTTTCTCTTACATTGTGTTGACAGTAAGGCTGTATTTTGGCGTCTACTAATGTTTTAAAACATAAAATATTAACTTGTTGTTATGTACTGTACTTTCCTTGACAGAAAATGAATGCAAAACAAGGGGTAAAGAGGGCTGTAATCTTAACAGCACATTTTGTATGAAAGAGGTTTTTGAAGTCATCGTGAAACAGTGTTTTTGGATTTTAAGTTGTGGTGACACATTGCTCTAGTAGCCTACAGTATATGTTTTTTGATGTACAGCAGTTGTACTATTTTATCTTTAACTATTGTTGGATGGAGTGTATTTGGGGTCCAGTGGCTGAATGCATAATTTCACTTGCCTATAATAAACCCCCACAGCCAATCAGGTAGAGCAGTCCTTATCCCACTGATACAGTAGGTGCCTTCTAAAATCTCACAGAACTCTACAATTTAGAAACTCTCTCCAAATGGCAACATACATTTCAAGTGGCCCAAGGGACCTGAATGTTACCAAAGCACACAATTAATGACCACTGCTATGGACATTACTGCTTAATTGAAATCCACACCAAGAGTGGGACTGTTTTGATTTGTACATTCAGTTTGATGCTCCAGGGGTGAAAAATTTGAAATTGTAAATTCTATCCTAGTTAGTGTCATACTTTACTGCATCGCATTCAAGATCGCTTAAAACGACGCTGTTTGTCAATGACTGGCTGTCAGAAATTCAGCAAAATGGTCAGATTATGTTGTTGACGGGTAGTTTGATGGATGCCTAAATGTTTACATAAATTCAATAGTAAAAAGAAGCTGGTGCCTTAGTGATGAATTATGTAACTGGTGTTGATTCTTTCTCGTTTCAGTGGATTTAATGGGTTGTTTAATTTGATAACCCCCCCCCCCCCCCCGCTTAATTCTTTATATCCCCTTCTTAGTATAGTTATTGGGCCTATTAACCCTAGCAGTGATGAATAATTCATGCTTCAGTACCCAGGTTTCCAAGACGACCCCAGTAGATCAGCACATCACTGGCGTTCCTTCTCCTCAGGATTTAATTGTATGGCTGGAGAGACAAGCAGCACCCAAATGAAATTTGAAGTGTAGGTTTTGTTCTTGAGGCTATCTTATGAATACTGCTTAATGTATACCTATAATTCCTGTGATATAGGTGATTTTAAATATAGGCAATGAAGTCTGTTTGTCAGTGGTTTGGCTATAGTTGAATGGCCCCTTTCTTTCTGTAAAACATAGCATAAGCAATGCACAGGAGAAATGTTTTGCATTTACTTCTGTTTTTAGTTTTGACACAACATAGCCTGCTCTCAGTGCAAGTTGGTACAGAAGATTGTAAATCTAAATGTGAGAAGATTGGCTGACAATGCCAGGTTATCTTGATTGGTGATGATGTCATTCTTCTATTTTAGTTTTCCTTGTTTTACTTTTGACAGGAAGCTGATATGAAGTTGTTTGTGCTCAAGTGATCTGAAGACAACTGCCTATCGTCTACAGATTTTGTAAGTACATGTGCTTATGATTATTATTGTTATTAAATATATAATTAATAAGAGCTTGAAATAAGTTATTGTTATGTTTGTGATTACCATATTGGTTATTTAATCCTTTGTGTGATCCTAGATTTCTTTCAATTGGAATTTTAGAACTTAGAATTTGGAGTTATGGATTATGAAAAAAAAAACATATATCAGTCTAAACTGTAGCGAATTTAACCCCTGCACGCATTTACAGCTAAGTGGTTTTCTGTACTTTGCAAAATATAGGTGGTGTTATCTGGAGGAAGTCACAAAATGAAAGTGTCATCTGCAGCAAGAGGGTAGAAAGCAAATAAGTTGGCTGACTCTGAATTTTAGTTCTTGGTAATCCAGTAAATAGTTTCTACATATGTCAAGAAACTTAGCAAAACATTGCACAGATGGATGGCATTAATATATATAGGAAAAGTAAATACATACCGTATACATGCTGAGTTGACTTAATGAAGTGTGTCCTCCAGTGGAAGTGATACCCTGAGTACCAGATGATTACCAGGTTTGAATAGAAGAATGACATTGAATAGATTCATTCAACCTCTTTATCAAATGTCAGGTTAGCTGTAATTTTCATCTTACAAATAAGGCAAAGAAGTGTGACCCGTAACCTGAATATATATATATATATATATATTTTAAAAGCTCCTTCTGTTTTGATTGATTCATTTATAACACCTTACTTAGTTCTTCAAAGAATCCTTTTTCTTGCTGTTTTAGAGTGTTTAGAAATGGCTCTGATTACAGATCAGACTGGAGAGATCAGTAATAATCTTATTCATAAATGTAGCAGCACAATTTTTGTAAAACCCAACTGGGAACATATAAAAGAAAACAATTATCAAAGGTTTCAGGCTCTACCATTTGTAATTTATCAAAGAAAATGTCCAGGGGAAATGCTCCAGTGCTTTAAGCAACTGAAATAGTGCAGAATAACATAACCACAAACAAGATATTTATGTATTTATTTACTTTACCTTAATTGCTGTACATACTGCAGTTAAGCTGCGTTTCGATCCTGTGTTCAAGCACCACAGTTTAATTGACCACCCCCATTTAGAATACTGCATAAAACAAAGTGCAGTAAAAAAATACCTTCCATGCCCCATTCCACAACAATGCTCCAGAAGCGTTATATTTTAAAACCTATAGCAATCACTGTCAAGTGCTACTTGTCAGGAAAGAAGAGATGCATTTCCAGTAAACATTTACACCTGTGTTCCAGTGTTACTACTTGTTGAGGGGTGAACATTCCACAGTACAGTGAACAAGGAAATGCGCTCTGAATTCCATGCTACAGTGGTTCAGTTCTGCAAGTACAATATGGCATTTTTATTGGCGTCATTGCACTTTTGTCTACATTTACCTCTATTTCATTAACAGCCACGGTCACCAATAGGTAATATGTTGACAAAGAAGAGTAGTTCTGTGGGAATAGTGAGTATCAAAAAGATATCTTGAATGCTTTGAAAGATGTGACCTCTCAAACATGGCACTTTTTCACTGCTCATTTTTGTCCAATTATGGGCACCCTTAAAGGCCCATAACTTTAAAAAATCCTTTTAGGTACTTCCATATGCGATATCAGAAGAATATAAGGGTGAGGTGGAGACCACTGGTCCATGTGTCATGGGATTACCCTATTATAATGTATCCACTATAAATAGAACACTCTGCTGCTTCCCAGTAACCAGTATGTTACAGCTACATTTTATAATTCCTGGAAAAATATGTTAAATACATAAATATAAACTTGAAACACATCAGCATTTTTTTTTATATAGTTTAAACAGACATTTAAGGTGGTTTGCTTTTTTTACATGCCAATAATTATGATAAATGATGTTACAAATTGGCAGCCGTTTCCTGTGTATAAGACAACCAAATGACATACAGTACTGTAGATTGACTTGAACAGCTCTTTGTCTCTAGGCCTGACAGTCACTTCATGGATCTAAGGCAAGGGCCTGTTAAATGGGGTTGGTTTTGTTCTCATTTTTCGACATCCTCCTGTGGTGTTGAGTTTAAGGTAATATAGAGACAAGCCTTCAGAAGAAGACAAGTTTACTATTTTAAGCTAAGTCACTTTGCTGCAGTGATTAATGGGGTTATTCTGTTCACTTTTTAATCATACTCTCATGCTAGAAACTTTGCATACTTTAAGGAGTGAAGAAAGAGATACAGCGTCCTTTATCTAAACAAACAGGTCAGTATATCAGAGTCACTACAATGCAGTAGCTGGAGCTGAAGGTGGAATTCGTTATTTTATTGCCTGAGAGCGAAGTGAGCCTTCACAAGCTATGTTGTATCTAATTATATTCTATGTTTCTTAATGAGTGCACGCTGAGTCATGTCTAATCAAAGAGAAGCCTTGGGTTATGTGTATGTTTACTATGGACCAATTTTTTCAACAAACACTATAATGCCCAATCCTGTATAATGCAGTCATATTATATGCAATAGATGTACTGTTTGTAATCAATTGTTAAAAAAAAAAAAAAAAAAAAAAAAAAAGTTTAACTGTGGTTCAGTATCTAGAGGCTTTTTTTCTGTTAATAGGGTGAAAGTTCAGAAGCATTCAGAGAAAGAACCATTTGACCTCAAGATATTATTTTGAGGTAATGTTCTAAGTTTCATTATACAAATCATATTTACACTTCTGTGTGTGTGGAAGCAGTTATCTGCTAAAATTGCACGTATGTTTTTTCTTTTTTTTTTTTTTGTTTATTTAGATGGTTCATAAAGATGTACACTCCATCTTGTATAGCAGCACTTTCATATTTTTTTTTTGTATTGTTACTGTACTTTTGCTCTTTCCTACACTCCTTTTTTAAGTAACAAAAATAATTCCCCACAGCCAAGGAGCCAGCTGAAGAGAAAGATTTGTGGAAAGTAGTGACTGTTACATTTCATTAGGATGAGTTTTTGTGAAATTTCAAGGGTGAATTAGTTGTCTGGTCATACAGTAATTGAACATGCAAAAACAAGTGCAGGGGCTGTCTCTGATAATAGATCGCTAAATGGAAAGCCTGCATGGTTATTGCAAAAGGTAGCAGATGTTAGTTCATCGCAGTTTATAGCTTCTGTCCGGTTTGAATTATTTGTTTTCTATTAATGATGACTTGAAATGTCAGTATCCTGCGAGGTAGTACATATTGAAGTTTTTTTTTTTTTTTCTGTATGCTACTGTTAGGATTGTGTTGCTACATCGTACTGGGACCTGTGCATTCTGCTACAAACTCACTTTAGGAAATTGCACACCTCTCTTACTATTTTTTTTTTTTACATTTACTCTTAAATTGATTTTTATTCATATTGAAAATCCCTAAACTAGGCTATTTAACTTATGTGAAGGGTTGCTTTTAACAGTTTAATAATAGAAAGTGGAACATCCATTGCTAGTCTGTTGCTAGGCAATCAGCTGCAAAAAAAACCTTGAAACTTGGATCCTTAAAACTTTTTTATTTGGCACTAGACACCAGATAATTGAAACTGGACTTAATCCATTGCTGCTAGGGAGATAATCTCTCTGAGATTGTTGCAGGTTATGATATTACCCTTTAGAGATGATCTACTGTGTTTGTTTCAATGTGGATTACGCTTGGGTTTGGGTAACAACCCTGAAAAAAGCCTTTTGCATTAAAAAATAAAAATGGTAGGAAGCCTTTTATAGAAGGCCTTTATTTTCTATCCCTCATAATTGAGGTGAACATTGTGTGCATCTGAAAAATGCCATCCCTCGACCTGGTTCTTACACACCCGTCAATGCATTAGCCTCCCTTGAGTTCTGACAGCATGCTTTTCATCTCACATCTCCAAGCAGCTATTGGGGGTCAGTTATTTAAATTGTTGTGTGCTTCCAGGCCACTACAAATCCAGGTTCAAAAACTGAAAGGCCAGTCTTCTCATTAGCGAAAGGATACCCATTATTCTCTCCACTTTCTTGTTTTTGTAAAGACTGTTGCATTGGTTAAGGGGTGTCTTCTTTATTAATTTTTATTGATACAGCACTGGAGTTGTATTTTTGGTAAAAAAAAAAAAAAAATAGCAGTGGTTCCCTAAGTTTGCGGATTCTCAATTAATCATTTAGCTGTCTGAATGTATTGTTAGTACTTCATGAAATACCTAATTAACTTTCAATGACATTAGTATGTTTAATGAAGAAAAGACTTGGTAGTAAGTTCTGGCATCTGTTCAGCATGCCCTTTTTAAAAATTGGTATGACCTCTTTTGGATTCATCATGCAGTTGCTACTGACAAATTATAACGTTTGCCACTCAACAGCTCAATACTGCCTTCCTTCCACCAACCTTCTTCTGCTGAATCAAGCTACTCACATTTGTGATCATAGTCCTACTTTTCCATCAGCAGCAAACAATTCAATCTGCTCTCGATATGAGATATGAACTCAGATCGCACCAAGTCACAGAAATGACATTTGACAGTCATTATTGCAAACAAAGACATAATACAACTGAATACATTTCTGCTGTTTCCTGAAAACTAATGAGACAATTTTAACTATAGCAAGCAGGGATGCATAGCAGTTTCACCCATTCCAGGTTTTACTACCAGCTTGATTAGACACATCGTATAGATAACAAGCTCAGGTGTGTCTTGTAAAACTAGGAACTGCTGTGCAATGGGAGTCTTATTTCCCATCCCTGGCAAAGGTGCCAATCAATAGCATTGTATTCTAAGTATATGCATATCATGAATTAAGAAACAAGTGAAGAACCAAAAAAAAGATTCTCAGGACAATAAAAGTGGGACCAGTAAAAATGTTTATAAAGCTTCAAATAAACAGTTACTCTCAGGTGAAGTCCTCAGTGGTGCTTTACTTTTGTTCACAAAAACTCCCATTCCTTGTTGTGGAAAAAAAAAAAAAAACTAACAAAAAACTAAAGCTGCATAATGTTAGTTTTCAACCTCTTTAATCAACATATTTTGACTGCTGTAGAACAAGAAAAATCTTTGATTGCAATATTTGAATTCTTGTTGGGGGAAGCTCCTATTCTCACTGTGTTTGTGCAGCTCACAGTGCTTTGTAATGTTAAATGTAACTTGTGGAATTTCTGCTTAGCGGTCCGTCCAGAATCTCAAGAGGTTTTTGCTGAGGGCTCCCGAGTGGCGCATCCAGTAAAAGCACTTGCGTAGAGTGCCGGATGCGCCCTATAGTCTGGACGTCGCGAGTTCGAGTCCAGGCTGTTCCTTTGCCGACCGAGGACGGGAGCTCCCAGGGGGCGGCGCTCAATTGGCCGAGCGTCGCCCGGGGGGAGGGAGGGTTAGGTCGGCCAGGGTGTCCTCGGCGCACCAGCGACCCCTGTAGTCTGGCCGGGCTCTTGCGGGTTTGCCTGTAAGCTGACCGAGAGCTGCGTTGTCCTCCGACGCTGTAGCTCTTGGGTGGCTGCATGGTGAGTCCGCAGTGTGAAAAAAAGCGGTCGGCTGACGGCACACGCTTCGGAGGACAGTGTGTGTTCGTCTTCGCCCTCCCGAGTCAGTGCAGGGGTGGTAGCGGTGAGCTGAGCATAATAAAATAATTGGCAACGACTAAATTAAAAAAAAAAAAAAAAAAGGTTTTTGCTGCAGTTCTAACCCTTTCTGATGAATCATGTCACTCAAGGTTCATTTAAGGTTATTATGAACAGTAAGTGAAAGCCAGTACTGTGCATTAAAATTGTTTATTCAGTTGAACTGTTGCTGTGTCAGTGAAAGGCAAATAGAGAAGCAAAAGCGTTCATTTTTTTTGCTACACGTTAATAAATGTGACATGGTATTTTATCAGCTTGACCATATCTATTTGCATGAATGAGCTAAGTCATGAATAACATAAATTGACAGTTATGAGAGCAGTCTAAGAAAGGGCCTATATATACAGTACAAATATATATTCACAGCCCAAGTCATGACTGTAAACAGCTTTTACAAATACAAACTTAAAGCATTTTTTTCTGTTATATTTTGGCCATATCATTATAATTTGCTGGGCTCAGTATAATGTACCTTGAGTTTGGAGTTTACACAAAAATGTGTCCTAAATTCTTTGCTGAGGAATAGAGGCTGTCTGCTGTATTTCTTGCCACTCAAGTCTGCAGTCGTCTTTTTTTTCAGACTGATAATGAACAATGTATCTTTATCTATGACATTTCATCCACAGAGATCTACAACTGTGACTGGCTTTGTATGCTTTTCTTCACTTTTATTGACCTCTTCAAACACTCATGCCATTTAAATCTAATCTCTGTCAAAAGGATGGCTTTTATTTCCTCAAGATTCACTTTGTATGTGTCTTTCCTGCACTTGAATAACTATTTTTTTTTTTACAGCAAAGGTCACAACATTGTGAAGAAACTGATTAAATTTGTCTCACCATCTTGTTGTGGAACGTCTTTGTAAGAAGGAAAACAGCAATGTGTGAAAATTTAGTCAGTAGATAGGCCAAATACAACAGTTTTAAATTCCACAAACTGGTCAAAATATTTAAAGGTTACAATTTTTAAACTGCAATAATATAACAACGGGACTTTTGAAAGGGCAGCTCACTTACATTCCCAGGGCCAAATTTAATTCCAAAGCACATTATCAACATAGTGCCATTGTCCTGTCTCTTGAATGTCAATTTAAATAAAAACGAATATGGTACTGCATGTCTCTATATGATATTTGAAGTTACAGTAATTAGACATACCGTTACAACAAAGATTGTTTGCGTGTATCAACCCTTTAAAACCTGCTGGTGCGTGCAAAATGTTATTGTCTTATGAATAAGACTGTAGGCTGTAATTGGTCAGTAGTGTAAGTCACACTGTTTATTTCTGTTTTCTGAGTAAATATATTTGAGTGACATTTTCTTGTGTCATAATCAAATGTTTATGAATCAGGAACATGTATTTTCCCCCATTTAATTGTCTTTACTCCCACACTTTCCTGAATAATGACAGCAAGTGTTTTTTTTTTTTGTTTGTTTTTTTTTTAATAAGTGTTGTGTTGTATCAGTAACTGATAAAAAAGACTTGCCTCATAAAATGCAATAATTCCTTTGTTCCATACGCTACACAGCAAACATTATGATTTGATTTGTTGTTAAATATTGATAAATACCATAAATATAATATAGTTAAAGCTGCATTGTTATTTAATTGTTTTATGTAGCCTTCTGTGTTGTTCCATATATTAGCCTTCAACTTAATGACAGTTTTACTGTAGCTGAAACCGACTTGATTACAACTCTTATTTCTTTGAGAGAAACACTGTGGTTCTGTTACTACAGAGCATCGAAGGAGATTTTACAGAATGTGACATCTTGTGAGTCTTCTGGGTTTTCAAATGGATTGCTACTAGCTACTTAAAAGGAAACACCAGATCAACATGGGCTCAAAGACTTCTTAAATATGTGAAGAAAAACACATGGGACACTACATGTAAGCTTTTGATCCCATTAAACCAATTGCACAATTTATTTAACCTTACATTTTGATATCTGTAATATTGGTAGCATTTTTGTGTCTAGGAGAAATGGCATTTCGGGAGACATGATGAGGCTAGATATCATACCTGACCCTTTTCCACTGAGTTTTAGGTCAGTGTCATTTCCATTCTGTTATCAGGTTACGTTGGGTGACTAATTATTTACAACAGTTATGGGGTAAAATTTTAAAGGTGTGTTAGTGAGTTAGGGTGTGTGTTACATTGATATTGAAAAACAATCTACTATTTTTAAAGCTTTACTTGGTGTGTACTGTGCATATATGTAGGACCCTACTGTACCCTGGTGTATTGTTGGAAACAGACCTGTACTTATCCTGCTGGTAAGTTTAGAAACAAAAACTAAAGGTTTGACTGCTTTATAGTACAGTACTCAGTTGGTGAAGTATTTTAATTAGAAGTCTTACGCTTCCGTTCCCATTATTTCAACGGATCCCTGCAGAACTTAGTTAATCATTCCATTTGAAAGCCCTGCTATGTATGTTGGCAGGTCGAGAGGTTTTTTAAGTAATAGCAGACTGTCAATCCTAAATAATACATGCATGCTACCGTCTCTGTGAATTGCAGTTACAGTTAAACACTTATGTTAATAACTTGGTGGATACATTTTCATTTATGGGCTGTCAAAGTGGCTATCCAAGCGAGTTACCTTGTGTTTAGATGAACAATGCTGAAGTTGCCTGGAAAAGCACTGTGTAAACTTATATGACCTATAGTTAAAGTCTGGCTATATCAGCCAGTCAGTAGTCAAACAATTTGTCTCCCCAGGAAAAGGCACGACTGTGGTGTGCAGCTGGAGGAGTGCCGAATGGCATTGTAGCTGTGACAAGTTGTCGATCTTGTCTGGGGTTTGTTAATGACTCTCCCACAGCTTGGGGAGGTACAGTAAGATTGCCAGAGACACCGTCACCCTCACTTCAGTGGTCTAGGGAGAACCCCATCCTCGTAGAATTTCTGTGAAGTGCACCCTGATTGACATCCAGCACTTACAGTATTTACCTTACATGTATTCACAATATGGTTGAAGGTATACAAACATTTGGAGGTTTTTGCTTTATATAAAAACAAAAACAGAAAGAATATTATTTTCATTATTTTTTTCTTTCTTTCTAAAACAGAGCTTTTTTTTCACTGCAATGCCCGCTAGAGAGAGTGAAACCTATGACAACTTCCTCATTTGTTACTGTCCAGATTGTTATTTCATGTATTTCATTTGGCCATATGGGAGCCTTGTGATTCCTTGTGACATACTGGTATTACCTAAAGAAAAAACAAATACATACATACATACATACATTTGTACACTGATGTGCAAAGGTCTTAGACATGTTGCATTTTTCTACTTTGATGCATTATTATTTGATGCAACAATTTACTCAAAGCCTCCACTAGTGTTTTCTACTATTATAACAACCTTGACTTGCATAAAGAAGGAAAAACATTGCGTGAAATAGCTTGCATCACTCGATTTTCAAGGTGTGGTATCCGAAGCATAATCAACAAGTACAGAGAAACGTCATCTGAAATTGACAATCCTTAAGGAATATAAAGAAGACAAGAGTTGAATTCACAACATAACTGGCAGAAGACACAGGTGTCGTTGTCCATCCATCAACAGTATGAAGGTCACTCTTGAAATCAGGTCTTAAAGGATGTGTTGCAGTAAGAATACCTCTGTTCAGAAAGGGGAACTAACAGGCTAAAATATGCACAAGAACATGGACAATGACACCTGTGCCTTCTGCCAGTTCTGTTGTCAAAATCAAATTCTGAAAACACAAAAACTTAAATATTTAAGAATTAATGAAATAGCTAATCAGCTTTCTGAATCTATTAATTACCCAACAGAACATGTGCCAGTTGAAAATGCATTCTTGGCTCTCCAAGACAGAACTATAATGTATTATTCAGAAGCTGGGATTAGGCTCTGGAAATGAGGCGGTGATAATTCTCTTTCATTAAAATTATTTAAATCTTTCACTTGGACATTTATTGCTGTAAAGGATGAGATCTCAAATTCTTATGATATGATAATATGAAAAGGCCAGTTGAAGTTGGTTGCATCCCCTGCCATCTGAACCTGAGGAATTATATTTGACTGTTTGCATGTGTTTCTCAGAATTAAAAGGGGCTTGTCCTTCAGGTACTTTAAGTGTATCACCTTCTGCTGCTGTAGTAGGGAAGAATGTATTGGTTGTATAGCAGAGCTACTTATACAATTATCTTCATTTTCTGATTGCTGTGGAGATCAACATATTCACTGTCAAGGTTGCTGCATTAGCTCAGCATTTTCAGTTATACAGTCTAACTGCTAGAGTGGGAGAAACAGGGATATTTATACTAAATATTTGGTTCTCACTATGCTATTCTGGCAGCTTCCTCCTCAGCCTCCTTCACCAGTAAAGAATGTGATTTTTTTCCCCTCAACTGGCAGAATGAAAGAAAACCAATGAATGGTAATACTTTAACAATTGCTGCCAATCCACATATTCACAATGCACTCTCTCTATAAAAAGAAGCTAATTTATTTCGCTAAACATTGTTGAGGATACACCTGTAACGACAGTGAACAGAGATGGAAGGTTGCCACCATGTGGCTAACCCCAAATGTGTCCTGTGATACTTGAAACCTGTGGAGCACTCGCTTGGGCAAGCCTTTGGATACAGTAATTTGAATCATACTGTACCTGAAATCTGAGCCCCTCTTTACCTTTAAGAGTCTGCTCCTGTAAATGTGTTTTTTTTTTTTTTTTTTTTTTTCAATACTGCTGAATCTCAAATAGTAACTGGAATTTATTTTACTTTTGGCACACTTGTTGACAACTAAATAAAATAGCTTTACATATCATAATAAACAGCTACCCACTTAGTTGTATCTGACTCTGTTACACAAAAGTTTCAAGCACACTGTATGTCTGCTTCTTTTCTTCATAAAAAAATGGAAACATCCCTTTGATTAATAGGTGAGAGTGCAAGAGAAACTGTGCTTCAGGAACTGTTTCAGCCTTTTTTGGGGAGAATATATAATGGCTGTTTTTTTCTCAATGTGTTTGTTTCTGTTTTTGTACAGTTTTGTATGTTCTGCCTGAAATAGACTGGATGCCCTATTTATATGATCAAACTGTTCTGCATTATGACTCAAGTCATGTTCACACATTTCTGCCAGAAGATTACAGTAAACTTGAGTAGTTGTATCATTCTTAAGCCTGAATGTTTTGTTTTTACAAAGTAAAATTGTGTAGATTACAGTGTTTATGTGGTTATACTACTTTCTGTATTCTGTGTTATTTAAAAAAATAATCCTGCACGTGCTTTCAAGTCACCCACTGACACATATTTCATTTCACATTCAAGCATGTTGAGGCTATTATCTGTCAGATTACATGGCAAGGCTTTCAATAGCCCATTGTCATAGGAACATTCTTTTCTGTTGAGGTGTCTCTGAAGAAGTTAAATAAATTGGGAATAATGTAACATTTTTGCAGTATGACTGTTATCAAAGCAAATGTAATCCAGCTAATAGTTGATAAATATATATATATATATTTGTTTATGCTTATGTAGTGCTGTTGTTCACAAGGTAAACAAGGGAACCCAATTCCACTCAGCAGCAGTCTAACGTAAAGCTGTGCATTTCTTTCTTGGTAAGTTTTATTTCAGGGCTTGTTTTTTGTGACATGGGAAATCAAACTAGGATTGAGAGGTGGCAAATCAAGTGCCGTCTGGAGTATCTTTATATTTGCCTCTGTCTGTTCAAGTGATTTTGTGAGCTTAATTCTCTTCTGAATTACTTGCAACGTGTGTACTAAATTACAAATCCAATCCAATATTAAGTCCCAGAATAAAAACTGACAATCAAACGAGAATGTGCATATGCTGTCAACGGTAAAGTTCTTATCACATTGAATGTTCCTGATAGTTGCCACTTAATAATACAAATGATACTTCAGTAATATAAAACATAATATTATTTTCAAACGGAGGTGGTGAAAAAAATATCTTTTTTTTCTAAAACCTTTTTTTTTTTTCCTGCAGTGATAATATCATTTTTTTTGTGCTCATTCTCTTAACAGCTTGACTCAGCCAGATAATCTGAATATGCCCCGAAGTCCAACGTCAAGTGAAGATGAGATGGCACAGAGCTTTTCCGACTCTTCAATGGAATCAGAATCTGACAGCTCCAAAGAGGAAACCATCTATGAGACTATAAAAGCCACCACTGAGAAGCCAGTCAGCAGAATGGAAGACATACAGAACAACACTCTGGTCATCCGCATTATCATGCCTGATCTACAGCAGACGGTAAGAGTGTGATATCTAAAGGAACAGATAGCAGCTCCAAAAGAAAGCATTGTATTGATAGGGCAAGTAAACCAGTGTCTACTGTATGCGCATGGTTAGAAAATAAGCAGGTCAGAGGCTAGCGTTTTAAAATACCTTCTTGCTACATAAATACATGCACATATTATAGGAGAGTAAGGCTGAGGGAGTTTTTTGATTACCCATATTTGCAACAATAATGTTTTAATATTATTCTAAAACCTGTTTCTAAAATTATTTTAGCCATGACAAAAAGAGGATTAAAAATGAGTATTACTGTGGGCATTTTTAAGTTTAAATGTGTTAATTGCATTTTAAAATAATGTTACAAAACTATAAATAAAAACATAATTTAGTTTTTTTTTTGTGGGTGTGTGTGTGTTTCATTATATAACATAATTTTTGTTTGTTGTAATTTACACATTTACACTTGGGAGTAACAGATGCTGTAGTTCTAATGACGGTATTCCAACTTCTACAGTGAATATTTTCTCCAAAGTCACATCCAGAAAGTGCAACTGAAGGAGAAGTTTACCTCATAGAGTAGCTCCAGAGTGGTGGTCCTGTCACAAGCAGGTGCTTCTGCATACATCGTAAACTGTGTCCTTAACTTTAGATCTACCTCTGTTTAGTTAAATTGAATAGTCCCCAGGGTATTTGAGCATGCCCATCACGATTACCTCATTTCGAAAAGGGTTACCTCTTGAACCGTATTCAGTTTATTTATTACACATTCTGATTACCAGCTAATGCATCTGGCATTGACAAATAAACAGCGTTACTTGATATATTGGTGTAGAAAGGCCTGCTGCACAGCTGAACATTAAGGGACCGGATGATGAATCTTTGAAAAGATTAGCGTCTGATTATTTTCAAATTGTTTTTAAACACTCACTCAGCCATGCATTCTCAGATTTATAATCATTCAAAACAAAGTGGTTTTTCAGTGGTTTATGTACAGTGTTGTCACTCACAGATGTCTAGATTATGTTTGCAACTTAATATCATGTGTAATCTGTCAGTAGCAGTTAGCAGGGATATGAGAGAGAAATGTAAACTGATGTATTGAGAGTAAATAGACCTCGCAAGCTCCCACAGACACAGAAAGTGCCAGTCCGTATTTGTGCCAGTCCGTATTTTTTCAACTTTCAAACCTAAAACCTTATCTCACACAACTCAACATTGTGTAAAAGCATTTGATTGGGTTGGTTACACTGAAACATCAGTGAATCAGCACATTACAATGGGGTTTCTAATTCAAAGTCATAAAGTGTCATCACTGTGTAAACATTTCTGTAACCTAAACAAAGGATAGACCTCATACCCAGTCTGTAAGTCTCTGCGTGGCCTTGTGTGCCTTACCGGTAGGAGTGTGCTCTACTAATTCCATCCTTAACCTGTAGGAGTGGTTCCTGGCCAAGACTGACAACAGCTGATTCACATTGTATTCATATGACAGCTTACACTTTCAAGTGGTGGTGCTAATACACGGGAGTTTTTGAATAGCAATGAATGTATTACTGAACAATAAACAATACTTCAAGTTACAGTGCTCAACTGTTCTTAACGCCGAGATGCAGTAAATGATATGGATTAAATACACCAATTGTCTTCTCTGACATATTACAGTATAACGTTACAACATTACAGTGTTTGCCGACTGTAAGACTAAAATACAAAGAACCTGTTCTTAAAGCTGTACTGTTGTGTGCTTCTTCATCATACTGTACACCATTTCAATTAACCTTGCAATACTGCAGCTAAAATGGGTTGCACAGTACATCGGCTGCAAGTTTAATTTTCTACATGTGGCAGAGAGCATGAATTGTTTAATTATGTCATTAAATCATATGGTTAATGCATCATTTCATGACAGAGTTTCTGCTCATTCAAGTGAAAATATTGTTTAATAGGGAGTTTTTCAGGTGAAAAACAGATTGAACAGAAATCTGGCAAACATATTACCACCTGTGCCAAGCAAACTATACCAGCAATTAATATTATAATTATAGTACTAATAGTCTACAATACGGAATGGGGTACATATAGACTGGTAAATAAATTTAAAAAGAACATGTGACAAAGGTTGGAAAAGTGTTCAAACAGGTTTTAGCAATAGAAAAATAAAATCTGGCTTTCCTATGCAGTCTTCCAGATTTTAACTGCACCACATAATTGTGAGAGCAATGTGAGAGCAATGGTGACAGAGAGGTACCTGCAGTACAGCAGTTGTAGAAGATGCAAATACGGGCACAGACATGCAGTGTGTTATTTACGAATGCATCTGGATATTTTGTGCGCACATAGCCCATATGAGACTCCCCCTTTTAAATATTTTTTGTTCAGATAAAATAGTGACCTTTAATTTTGCTTGTAATTCATTTACGTCAAGATGCAAGTATTTCTTGTAATATGAGTAGACAACGATAGATTTATATAGGAGGACTTATTTTTTTACAGCAGCTGCTTAATGCATTTGAGGTCATAATTTATACAGACAAGCTTTCAAATGTAGATCCAGTGCTGCCTTCACTTTGTTTTATGCAAAAATGAACAATATCTTCCAAATGGTAAATGGTAGTCAGACTCAGACGTAAGTCTATGGTGGTACTATTTAAAATGTTAACATATCTATACTGTGGTAGCGATTTACAACATGTGTTACTTTATAATTAATTCAAATTCTGTGAACTGTTTTCTGGTTAACACTTCCACGTTGAACTAGCTATAATGTGATTTCATGTCATGATCTGTTAATGCCACACATTTTTCAGGCAAGTTCACAAACGTTTCCATTCTGGGTACATTCCAGTCGGTGTACATGATTCATTTCATCATGAATGTGCTTTACTTTCTAACTCTAATCAACACAGGTTTAGTGAGGTTTTGGGTTAGGTCATTAGGGACAACGTGGGTGCATTATTTATGCACACGTAGCAGTAAATACAATGGTAGGTTTAAAACATGCTGAACAAGTGAAAAAGAATAAACCTTTTGGGTATGTAGCCTTTATCAAGCTTGAAAAAACAATGCATCTAGTCTGTAAAAATACTGAATAGAAATGTGAGAAAACAAAGTTATATTTCAAATTGCAGGGCTAATGAGCTGCAGTTAGTTTTTTTATTTTTTGTATTGTAAGGACAATGCAAAACTGTCGGGCGACATTAACATGATACACAGCTGATTATGCTTACCCAGACTGTAAAAGCAAGACATATCCATGCGGGAACAGCTATTTACTATATATATATATATATATATATATATATATATATATATATATATATATATATATATATATATATATATTGACTTTGTGCAAAAGTCACTGTCTTAACATTTTCTCTGTGTTGAACAGAAATGTATGAGGTTTAACCCTGATGCTACAGTGTGGGTTGCTAAGCAACGGATCCTGTGCACGCTGAACCAGAGTTTGAAAGATGTCCTGAACTACGGCCTGTTTCAACCTGCCAGCAACGGACGAGATGGGAAGTTCTTGGATGAGGAACGGCTCCTTAGAGAATACCCACAACCAATCAACAAAGGAGTCCCATCTTTAGAGGTAAGGGTTCAAGGTAATTCTGCTCTCTTTAAAAGTTAAATATTGTTATTTGTAAAATGTTGCTGTATTGATGGAATTGAATTAAAATAATTATTCTGTTCTGTTATTTTAAATGTACCTTTTTTCAGAATGATAGTGCTAATGTTACAGGGTGAAGGCTGAGCATCTTGGTTTTAGAGCTCATTTCACCGACAGTGGACATAATCCTTAATGGCAGTGTATCACACAACACTGCCCGTTACACTAATATGTTAGTATTTTTTCTTCATTATGATATACTGTATATCCTGGTATAGCTGTGGCCTTTTTTTATAGCATTGTTTTGTTCCCTTTGAAAATATGCTAATCTTTATTTTTTCTGATTTAGTTTCGTTACAAGACGAGAGTCTACAAGCAAGCAAATGTTGACGAGAAACAATTTGCCAAACTGCACACAAAGGTAGGTAAACTTTTTAAAGTTAATTTGATTTTTGGTGGTGCATTAGAATGCTGGTAGCAATCCACTGATTCAAAAGAGACAAGATCAGAGCTATTGCATTCAGGACAGCATGCAGGGCCTTAATTGAATATCAGGTACATTAACATCAAAACTAATGTGCTAGGGCTTTTTAATTAAAGCCCCAACGAGCATCACATTCTCCAAAATTGTTTTGGCAAAGCTTACAGAATGGGAAGCATTGTGCAGTCTTTCAGCAAGACCCTTTCACCAGCTGATAGATACAAATCATCTTTTAATTTAGAAAATTGTGAAGGAAGATACTGCCAACAACACTGAGTTGTAATCATAGAGCAGTAATAGGTAGAGAAGGAGGATGTGCTAAATTGGTGTTAGATATACAGAAACAAGTTTTTAACTGAACAGCAAAGGAGGAATGAGACACATCTAATTTGTATGCAGTCGGTGGGGAAGTCATTTAACTTGCCTTAACCAATTCGGAGCAAAATTAACATATTAATTGAAATTATTATCTTAATGTGTATCCAGAACTAGATTAGTTTGTTCCAATAATTTAAGTAATTTGTTTGCAGAAACGCCATGCAAATATACTCAACAATCTCTGAGCTTGCTTTTAATTAATTATTTACACAATGTTATCAACCCCTCATAATAACTGCAAGTCTAAGTCAAGTTTCTATCTGATAAACAGGCTTTTTGTGTGTGTGTGTATGTGTGTGTGGGTGTGGGTGTGTGCGGGTGTGGGTGTGTGCGTGTGCATGTGTGTGATCTCAATATCGTTGCATCTGGGGATTGTATATATTTTTTAAACCTACAGTATTAGGTGAACATCTCGTACTAGCATCTGATGGTCAGCGATGCGTTACACCCAGGTCATATCACATCAATGCAGTTGACATTACTGGGTTATGTGTTACAGTGCCCAATTAAAAGCGTTTTGGCAACAGTGGATTTAACACACAATTCTGAAGGTACTTGGCTCAAGCTGGCCCAGTGTGGTGATTGGTTCACATAACACATTTTTTGGCGGCTCCTAGAATGCAGCCAAAACAGCTTGGGTTCCTGTGCATGTTATCAAACAATATGACAAACATGACATATACAGTAAAATAACGGTGAAGTTGTATGGCCCTGTGTTTCTGTTAGTGCTTGAAATATTTCTTAAAGCTGCATTAAACTGTAACCTGGTGTCTTTAAAACCTCATTGCCATGCTTGTTTAGGAAATGTCATTTGAATATGCAAAAAAAAAAGGTAATTTTGCCATGAATGGGAGTTTCTAGCATCATCATGGCAGTCCTTACCAAGGTGAAAACGTGGCCTAAAGCAGCATGAATCACTTCCACTTGTATCATCCTGGGATTCAGCCTCTAATCTATTTTAAAATGGCCTGAGATTCAAAAGGATAATTTGTTCCTGGAATATTTGTAATCAGCTTTGCATCTTGTTGTTCTGCTGTGGAGCTGCTGAAAACCTTCAAGCACAGCGCACTCACCCATTTTCCTTTTTATCTTAATATTTTTTAGGCCAACTTAAGAAAATTTATGGACCACATACATCATTGTCAGATGGATAAAATTATCAAGATGCTTGAAAGAGGACTGGACCCTAATTACCATGATCCAGAAACTGGTGGTATGAAAAGATTAGTTATTATTATTAATATTATTATTTTTTAATTGAGTGGCCAATTATTATTTTTTATTTATTTCTCCCCCAATTTGAAATGTTCAGTTATGTTTTTTTTCTCCTCACCGCAGCGAGTCCCCACACAGTATGGATCAATTGAACTTTGTTTATTTGTTGATGTAAACGAGTGGGTGTCCACAGAAAAAGCCCCCCTTTGTGTCGACGCAGAAATTCTGAAGTTCAGTCCATTTATATACCGTAATTTATTGTTGCATGCAGTCTGGCTGTGCTAAGCATGAGGAACAGCAGAGGGAGAAAGGGGGAACACAGCTGGTACACTTCAAAACAAATACAGGCAGTGCAAATGGAAAACTCCAGGCTCCTGTACTCATGCACTGAAATTCCAATGTACCTGAACAGCTAACTGCAGGGAGGAGTGGAGCAGATGTTTGAAAAAGTAACAAGTACAACTGATTCATATGCCAGTTTAATCTACTATACTGTGTGTTTTTGGGGCAAGAACAGTAATTAAATGCCAGCTTAGAAAAGAAACACAGTATGATTTTTCCTTGTCAGGACTGATAATTCAACCAGAAGGTATGAATTTCAATTGACAATGGCTGCTTGTCGGAGCACACTATTTCTTCAGCTTCAGTTGGATTCCTTATCAATGTTTTCGATAGCCTTTATTTAAAATAATAATAATAATAATAATCTTCAACACTATGAACCCTTAATACAGTATGTCTATCTGCATGGATAAATAGTACATTTTCATCTCGTCCCCTTCACCTAATAAATAGTATAATCTAGGTAAATCTAGGTCTCTGCATCAAACCATCTAAAAACAATTGTACTCTGGTGGTTACACATGTTTACTTGTCACAAACCGGTTATTACCGTAAATAAAACAGTTTGATTGAAAAAGCACTGAGGGTAGGACTTTGGCATTAGTGTGGCCCCACTACTTCCAGTTAGGCTTTACTCTGCCTTATCTGTATGAAACTGGAGATCTTCGTTATTTTAGTGATGTCAATCTTTTAATTACTGTATTCCTTCAAATTTAAGACGCCCTCGAGTTTAAGCGCAGCCCAAATGTCCCACCTTCAATTTGAGGAAAAAATAAAACATAAAATAAAGATGCATTTACAAAGATGCAACCTCAATTACACATAAGAAAACGACGTATAGAGGCAGTTTGCGGCCGTCTGCTGTCACACTATTACAGTTATGTCACATTACTGTGATATTTAAAAAAAAAAACCCAATATGTATCTCACGCAGCTTTAGTTAGCTTGACATGGCTTTTGTCGGGTGTTGTCAGGTTTGGGTATGATGAAGTTCCTCTCCAACTGCAACTACAAGTTGAATTCACAGTGGGATCCCTCCTGACAGCTGTAATTTATAAGTGATAGACCAGATTTAGTCTCTGCCATTAGTTTTAGCTGCCAGCTTTATAATACTGTTTTTTCCGAAACCTGAATTTGGCCAGATGATTCAGTTGGGAACCGATGGGAGCTTAATCTTTTCAGCAATGCTAATTCCTCAATAAAACAAGAAGTTGGAAAGCTTGCTGTGCATTTTGAAGCTTAGACCATTAACTGCAGTGAATGCAGATGGCAGTGTTTTTGGCATGTCCTCTAATTAGTCTTATTCCAGAAACCATTATTGTTTTGGAATTTCATTTTTGTAAGCAGACTGTATATGTGAAGTGACCATCTTTAATTATGTGTGCAAGTTTAGTACTGCAAATCTAAACAGTAAACTATGACCATAGATTTGGCTACTTGGTGAGAATTCATGCATAAGGGCATGCCATATACTGTACATGTGATCAATATAATTTCTTACAAAGGAACATGGAATGAATACGGGTAACTAAATCCACATGAATTAACAGGGCTGAATTCAAAATGAATTACTTCAGAACTCAGAAGAAGTGCAGAAGATATTCAGGTGTTATTCCTGTGACTTCAATCAGAATTAATTCACTATTTGCGTCCGTTATTTTAAAGTGTTACCGTATGTTGTGTAAAGGATTGAATTTAAATGAAATTATTACAACAAAAAAAAATATATATTTTTTTTTAAATAAGCAATTTGAAATGCAAACTTTGTTTTACATCGGTTTCTGGCTTCATCCTTGTATTATCTTCATACAATAAATAATATCCACGAATACTCAAGCTGAAGGATTCAAAATATTGATATTTCTTTATTCTATTTCACAAAGAAATTGTTCTAATCATGTCCTCTTTTTTTCTCTGTGCAGAAACTCCACTCACCTTTGCAGCTCATCTTGACAACTCGGTAGATGTCATAAAAGCTTTGAAAAACGGAGGAGCTCATTTAGACTTCAGAGCTAGAGATGGGATGACAGCTCTGCACAAAGCTGCTAAGTCAAAGAATCAAGTGGCTCTTACGGTAAACTAGATTTCAACACATTTAGATAACTCTCTTATTTAATGTCTCTACCAAGTTGCTCCTTAAATCCTGTTAGAGTGGCACAAACCCTTATGCCAAGCCATGAGCAAGGAGTAACTGTAAAACCGATTAACATCCTCTAATTAAACGATTCGAAACTCAGACAAAAGCAATTCATTATTTCCACGTACAAACACCTGGATTCGTGTCCCCGTGAGGGATGAATATTTTTTGTGTTGTGATGTTAGTCAGTTAGTTAGTTGATTTTGCTGCACTTGCGAGTGTGTCTGATATCCTGGGAATGTGGTCATTGTGCAAGTTAAAACATACTATCTGCTCAATACCTGCTGCAGCAAATTAAACAGTTTTCATTTCTCAAATTGGTGTTTTTAACAGGGTTCTATGATGGACCGAGCACAACCAAAACACAGAAACTGCACTTAGAAAATAATTACAGTAGTTCTAAATTAAATTTATAATTAATGTTCGGATAATTAAAGATTAATCTCCTATTGGGGTCTCTGCCTTGTCCTCACGGCCAGGCGTGAGTCCTCAAACCACGTATCTATGTAAGTCATGTATTGTTATCTCTTCCACAGCTATCACATACCCTGCATTTCTTCAATAAATAGTTTAAATCAAATTATTTTGTGATTGGTGTTTTGTCAAGAATTACTGAAATATAAATTGACAGGCTGATCTTAAAACCAATGGGTACACTTTCTTACAGACTAATAATACTAATAATAATGTTAGAGATCTAGGATAAAAACAACTTTGGTGCTCTCCAGATTCCTAATTATACTGTGTATGTATGTAACATATGACAAAAGTGGATCAAATGTTGTAAAACGCTTTTGGAAAATTAGCCTGTAAAAGTCATCACAGATGGCTTTGACCTTCATACATATATAATCTGAGTGTTTTAAAATAGGAGTGCACAGAAAATAGGACCAGTATAGTGGGTTTCAAGTTACAATAAAATAGAAGATTAACTAGATGAGCCAGTTAGGTGTCAAAGCTTTAACATTTAAACACTACAGTGATTTGCAGCTTTGCATACTGGTTGTCTTATACTTCTTCTAAATGCAGTGATTGGAAAATAAATGCCCTCTCAATTAAAAAACAAATTTCATACATTTGCAAATTAGCCTCATTTGCAAACCATCCAAGCGACCAGAGCTTTGATAATGGGCTTGAAAGTATTGTGGCATGACAACTCATGGCACTAGGAAGATTTGAAAATGGTGCAGAGATGCTGGGTACTTGAAAAATGCAATGGATTGATTGGGGAAGCTGGAAGTAAC
This sequence comes from Acipenser ruthenus, assembly GCF_902713425.1. Taxonomy (NCBI): domain Eukaryota; kingdom Metazoa; phylum Chordata; class Actinopteri; order Acipenseriformes; family Acipenseridae; genus Acipenser; species Acipenser ruthenus. The sequence continues at coordinate 23,868,886 of NC_081215.1, forward strand.
AAGCTACATTATATATCCTGGATCTGTTGAGCAGTTAAATCCTGAAGTTTAAGCTTACAATAAGTATGTAAAATACAATAAGATCTGTATTCATTTTCAAATCTGATTAACAGAAAACATGATGGTACTGCGTGCCAAAGATCCATAATGAAAATTAGGGACTATTTCGCTTTACCCACTTCCCACTTGGAGCTATCATATATCTTCCATTCATCAAGCAGGTGCAGCTAGTTTCTGGGATTCATCTTGAATAGGTCTTGAATACTCGTATTCAATATGTTGGTGTAATATTCAGGATATAAAATGCTGTTAATTTAAGACCAGTATTGTCTTGCTGAGGGTGTACATTTGTTTCAGCTACTGTATTGTCAAGGAAATCATCTTCTTTTTGTCGTTCTGTTTTAGACACTTTTAGAATTGGGAGCTTCCCCAGACTACAAAGACAGCCGTGGGCTTACTGCCTTGTACCACACTGCCATGGTAGGGGGGGACCCCTATTGCTGTGAGTTACTGCTGCACGAACACACCACTATTAGCTGCAAGGATGAGAATGGATGGCAGGAAATCCACCAGGTAAAGTAGACAACTATGTGAACGGATAACAATTTGAATGTAATCTCGCCTGGATATATCATATTACGTTCTGTAACAAGCACTGGAAAATTGTGTATTGTTTGCATCTTCAAGTTGACTGGTAAGAAAAAGCAAGATAGTATTGTATGTGAAACTATGCTGTCTGGCCAATCAATACAGCACCCAGAGAATGAAATGCAGCTAAATTATATTTTTAACGAATGCCATAGGAGATTGGTAATAAGATGTTTCTAAGAAAAAAAAAAAAAAAAGTTTTTTTATGTCTGAAAGTAACTCAAAAAGGTGGTCAATAATATCTTATGGCAATTAAATCCTGGACTTGTAGGGAAAATGTGTAGGATACATTAAGTATGAGAGGACAAAGGAAGATTAATTATTATCTTTTCTGCAGAAGATAAATTGATGAATACAATGAAAAATCATGTAATCCACCATCTGAAAGCTCTACAGAAAATGAATGCTGATGCCATGCTTAAGACTGCTTCCATCCACTGCATTGGCTGTGCTAGGAAGTCATTATTGGTAGTGATTAGTGCAATGATAAAGGGTTTATGTTTTATCATTCTGACACATTCTCATAGGAAACAAATCCTTGGTTTTAATCAACGTCTGTGTCTATTCTACTCTGGAGTCTGAGCTGATCAGATCTCAGAAGTTAAGCTACAAGTAAAGTGTTATCAGGGGTCACGATGGTGCTGGGGGTGGGGTGTAGGTGGCCTGTAAGATGTTAAATATAGGTCCTGTTTACTCTATGGACTGTAAATACCATGACACTCTTTCAGTGAAGAAGCAGTGGAAATAATCCCACTTTAAATGAGAAAATAATTTGCTATATCTCATTGCTACTGATCTTACTGAAAAAGTTGTCTTCTTAAACTGACCTATTGAACTACATTATTTGTTGGTGTTCTGTTGCTTAAGTAGTTACACAGGAGTAACAGCCTTAGTAAATGACAGCCTACTTTCAAAATTGAGTTCCACAAAATAATGTCAATTTTGTATTCTCTCAGTGATATCATAATTTGCTCATCTTAGCTGCAAAGTTGCATTATTAAAGAAGGGTGCTGAAGCATAGTACTTTTTAAGTTTAGCATTATTATACTTTAAATCGGTGTGCACATTTTGAAATCATGTTTTCTATTTAGCTTTTAATAATTCAGGATTTTTATTAAATGTTTTTAGGTACAATTCATAGCACATCAATAAAATATTAGGTTATTGCTACTGTACTGGAATAGAGCTAGTTCTGTAGGATTCTGTGTACAGTAAGTGTTTCTTTATTGATGCATTTGTTTATTTTACATCCAGTGATATTTATTGTTTGTTGCAGCAAGATCATTTATTTATGATTAGAAAAGTAATAAAAAAAGAGCTAGTTACAGTTCTAACCATGCAACAAAACATAGTGCAGATCTTGCCATAATAAACAGCGTGAAAAGAAAAGATCCTTCATGGTTGCTTAAGGCACATCAGTCACAACTGAGGCTCATAATGTTCTTCTTCACTCCAGAGCTTTACAATATCTCACTGCACTCCATTAGAAGTGTTTTAAAGCACACGAAAAATCAATTACAAAGAAACATAGCCATTAAAGTACAGTAACTTATTATAACACACAGAGCACAAAAAAACCCTAACTTCAGGTGCAAAGTGGAGGAGCCTGTACTGTGTGTGTATGTATGTACCGTGTGGGTGTGTATGTATGTATGTATGTATGTATGTATGTACGTATTTGCAGTCTGCATGTCCAACTGATATCAGTCCTCAGCACTTTAACCAGTTTCAAATTAGAAGTATGGTCAGAAACTATAGTATGGGTTAACTATTACAGTATTAGTCTTCCCATTAAGAATGACTTTTTAAATGCTGTAATGGAGCTCATATAATATGAATTGTCATTACTAGTTGCCCTTTTGGCAGTCATTGAACTTGTAAATGCCAGTCAGTCGGTAACAAATTGAATGCTGTAAAAGCTGTGTGAGGAAGCAGGGAGATACTGGAGCTGTGTAATATAATAGTAATTAGAAAGTCAGTCTTAAGTGCGTTCTGGAGACAAAAAAGATCACGCTCTGTGCTGAATGGTATCTCAAGCGTTGCAAGAGCTTGCAATAATAGAGTAGTGAGTCTGTAATGGACTATTTAACATTGCCATTGTTAATTGAAGCAGCACTATTTACAAGTCAAGCTGTGGCAAAAAAAGTGGCTGAAATGACAGACAGCCATGTGTTTTTGTCACAAAGACGGCAGTAGTGGGTGACACGTCAGACCAGAAAGGAATACACAGACAGACGGTGGTGATGAGTAATGCTGAGTGCAATGGTGGCACTCAGTGTTTATTAACAAAGTAAAAGGTTTAAACAGAACACAAAACAGGACACGGCACTTGAGCCAAAACAAAAAGACAAACAAAACGGACTAAACAGACAAACACGGTGAGCAGATACTTTTAACTATTATTATTATTATTATTATTATTATTATTATTATTATTATTACCTCCGTCTCCAATCCCGTTCTCCACTCACTGAACACCCAACCCCGAGTGAGTGCTACGTGTCTCTATATATACACTGTTGTGCTGGGATTCAATTACTAATTAATTATTCACTTGAATCCCAGCACGTGAATTCATTACGTGCAACCCCGTGCTCACATATTATTACATACTTTAAATGCACGTGAAGTGATGTGCAATCCCGTGCCTAAATACAAATATACAATTTAAATACCACGTGAAACACAGACCCGTTTATATCCCGTGTACCAATCTCTATACACCAACATTAACACACGCAACATACAACACATAACACACAAATGTACACAGGGGCGGGGCACATTGCCACAGTTTTGCAAAGAGTTTTCTGTATGTATCATGCTGTTGTAAAGAGTGCTGAGGAATGTTCATGTTATATGAGTGTTAATGGAAAGAGAAACTTGCCTGCCAAAGAAATGCTACCTATTCTGTTTCAGACTCAGTAAAAGGTGATATTTGACTAGTTCAAACAATGCCTTCAAACTGTGGTGTATCTGGTTGGATAAATTGTATTACGCAGCAGTGGCAATTGGTATAGAGTTTATCTTTAAGTGTTAATTCCACAGAATAAAGGCAACATACTGTATTGCAACATACATGTTCTCTTTTATTATTTTTTTCCTCTTCATCACACAACATAATTGCAAACTACTACTGTTTTACAGAAGTTTGATTTATAGGTCGTTATGAAACCTGAATATGTCTTTAAGTAAAGTCAATTGCAACATACATATATTTATCTTTACACAGTACTCCAAAGCCAGCTACTGGAAATATAACATTGAGAGGCCCCTGTATTATATTAAAGTAAAATAGATGTAATTTAAGAGCTTCAGGCAAAGCCACTTCTACAAATACCAAATATACAGTTCACCTTTGACTGCCTGTTGTGTAAGATATCTGCCATCTAGTGGACATCTTTAATATTTCAAATGTAGGAAACTGACCTAAAAAAGCTAAATACACCCTCAGCTGAAATAAAACATCAACTGCCTGTTTCACAAAGCACTCATAGGCAACTACTAAATCCAGATGCATTCTATAGAAGTTAACCCTAATCAAACCTGAATCATACAAACAGCCTGTTGTATTTACATAGTCATCTCTGTATTATTCTGTTATGTGCATGTAAAATAATTGCCAAATTGCCCTTGTTCTAGAAGTTTTTTTCTTATTATTGTTAGTTACCACAAAAAAACAAAACAAACAAACAAGAAAAAAACCTACATTAAAACTCCTCTCTAAATAATCATAGAATATTTCCATGAGCATCCCTCTGGGGACAAGCGACTGCAGTTGCCTAGCAACCTAAAGCACAATCCTTGCATGTTTCTGTAGTATGGGGGAGGCCTTTCCTCTACTGTTGAAATTCTGAAAGTGCAGATTTTCAAATTCAGTCAAGTTACAGTTGGGTGAATTTAGCTAACGTGACCTAAATTAGTTCAGAAACTTGTCGAAGAGTACTCCGAAAGCCAAATTAAAAGTTATTTCCTTTTGTTTTTTTACCCAGTGGAATTGCTAAGCAGTTTTTGGTGTGTAACTGATCAATTGATTTTATTTTTGTAAAAACCGCTTCAAACTGTGAAAGCAACAATGATGATACTGGATGTCGGCGTGTTTGAACAATGTGAGTGAAATCTAATGTGAATCTCTTTCTAACAGGCATGTCGTTATGGGCATGATCAACATCTGGAGCATCTGTTGTTCTACGGGGCTGACATGAGTGCTCAGAACGCATCTGGAAACACTGCTCTGCACGTCTGTGCACTTTACAATCAGGTGAGTGGTGATCCCCAAAGTGAAACAAATATGCAGCGAGCAGTGAATAAAACAAATGAAACCCGAGACTTATCTTTGACTGATTGTGATTATGAAATGTATTTTTGAATCATTTGCCTGATTGATCATTACTACCTGATGGGGATGTTAATGTGAGCAATAATTACAGTGTGATGATAAACTGAAATGCATTTGATCCTTTGTTCACAATATACAGTCGTGTTACAGTGTATTTACTGTACCTGCATATACGAAGTGTATCTGAGATTTCCAATGTATTATGTAGACTTTCCAATTCTTTTTGCTTTTCCTTGCATGTTCTTATGTTCATGTGTGGGCAGTACATTCCACTGTAAGTGTGGGTGGATGCATTTAATTATATGGTGTCAGCTTATACTGTAGACGATCACACACTGTAAGCTTTCAACCATGAGCATTATGATTTCCTCCTAAAATGTAAGGCAAACAGTTTTGAAAATGTAGAATAAAATCTATTTAAAGGCTAAAACAACCTGTCAATAACTGTGTTGTTTTATGTAATAGGGAACATTGTATTTATCAGTAATGGGCGCTTACTGGAACCCTGTAAGTCTTGGTGTTAAAATTATCATTAAATTCAGCAGTAAGTGTTTCAGAAGCAGCTGTGTTATTTAAATTACTCCCTGATACTGACTGCTCTGAACTAAAGCTTATCTGTGGAGTTCTGGCTGAAGAATCTCATTATTCACTCCGCTGGTAATGCTGCTGCCCCAGGAGTTAAAGTGCTCCAGCAGCTTTTCTGAACTTATGTCATGAAAATAAAAAAAATAAAAACATGTCAAGCGACAATGGGCATTACACATTAAATGTTTAGGTTTTGGCTCAAAACCCATTGAACCAAGTACTAACCCAAATTTAGTAATGTTATGGTTGGTCGTCTAAACCTACCACCCTCCCTCGATCACAAAACCAAAACACAATTATCATTATCTGTGAAGGTTCGGGACTGTAAGTAAGGGCTGTTCAGCAACGTGTCGGACTGACTGTGCCACCCTTGTCTGAATTTTAGTTTTAAATTCACACAATTTTAAAGGAAATCAAGAAAATCTAAGGTTAGCCTTTTGATTAGAATATATGTTACACTTCTATAAAAAAAAAAAAAAATAATAATCCACCTTAAGCTTCAGACAGAGATGTTAAGTGATACTGTAGATTGATTTCAGTTATCTATTGGATTTATGGTTGCTAAGTAACGTGTGTTCCAATGAAAAAAACTGTTGTTCAGAGTGATTCAGCCTGGCTATGCACAATAACATTGTAACTTTTTTCTTTAAGGGAAACATTATTAGCTTCAAATTACATTTGCATATATATATATATATATATATATATATATATATATATATATATATATATATATATATATATACACTTTCACTTTATTATTATTATTATTATTTATTTCTTAGCAGACGCCCTTATCCAGGGCGACTTACAATTGTTACAACATATCACATTATACATTATTTCACATATCACATTATTTTTACATACAATTACCCATTTATACAGTTGGGTTTTTACTGAAGCAATCTAGGTAAAGTACCTTGCTCAGGGGTACAACAGCAGTGTCCCCCACTGAGGATTGAACCCACAACCCTCCGGTCAAGAGTCCAGAGCCCTAACCACTACTCCACACTACTGCACTTTATCTATGATGTAGCCCGTGCTAAGGTGATTTGCTCTAAGTTCAGAAGCTGCCCTTCAGTTCTAAATGCCAACATTACACATGTAGCACAGGCTAGACCAGCAACAGTGTCTATATTTCATTCAGCTTCAAGGCCAGTCTTGTAAACACCTATGGTTGATCAGGTTTACTTTAAAGTTCAGTAAAGAACAATATTAATGCTGTTCAGAAATCTGCTTTCAGGCCTTTGTATATGTAATGTACTGATGACACATGTGTGCAAGAGTGAAAGGTTACTTTACACTCAGCTTTCCACTGATAGCTGCTTATTAAAGCATGTTCAGTGGGGGTTGGGGGGGTTGCTAGTTTTGTTTGAAGCATGAGTTGAAAAGTAAAACTCTGCAGTTTGAAATATACTGTATTTTGGCTGCTTACATTTGTCACAATCATTAGGGCAGTGTCTTGTAGTTCAGATTCTCTGTATTCAGCAGATCTGGCTACAGGAAGATTTGCCAGGGCTCGTTCTTGCTTATCCCCACCTGCTTTATGACATGCATTGCACCACAGCTTTTAGGATGAGAATTAACATATATTACCTGAGTTGTTTTTTTCATGAGAGCTGGTTCTGGTAACTAACAGTGCTAACCTCATGATTTCACTTACACTCGCTTTAAGCATGTCCAGTACTAAAAAAGCGTGACATTTGAAAGGTTTCCTGGAGCAGTGCCTTTCTGTCTATCAGTGCTTTGAGATCGGATTTGCTGTGTATGGTATTAAAGCAGAAAGAAGAGAAAATGGTTTTAAAAAAGCGCAGACTGAGCAGTAGCAGTAGCAACAGCAGCATGGTGTGACTTTAAGTGTTCATTCGTGGGTGGGATGATGAATCTAGAAGTAGGTGTTGCAGTGCTAACATAACAGATTTACCCAAGATTGCTGTGTAGATGTGGTGATATAGTCCTGGTTCTGTTCAGTAAGTTGATTGCCATTCAGGCTATTCTGTAGGTGCGTTACAGCTGAGTAGCTGAAGCAAGCAACCCCCTTGGTAAGGAAAAGGGGAGGTGGGAGTGGGGGTGGTAGTGGAGGCAGCCAAAGATAACATTTGTTACCAACCTCAGACACTGTTTCTTATTCACAGGATAGCTGTGCAAGAGTTCTACTGTTCCGTGGAGCCAACAAGGAGATTAAGAATTACAACAGCCAAACCCCATTCCAGGTACTGTAACTGCTTTATTTTCCTGTCTATATGTTTTATAAATAAATAAATAAATAAATAAATAAATAAATAATAAATGTAAGAGGAGACTATAGTTACAGGAATGAAACGCAGTAAATGACTCATTTTGCTTTCAAGTTGTTAAATCATTTGTTTAGGCTTGGTAGCAGTTTTAACTGAAAGTAACAGGTTGAAATTCTCTTTGACCTTGGGAAGAAATCTGAAACTAACTGCCCGAGGGTGAAAGCTGCTGCTTTATCTATCCAGGACAGGCAGTACTGTCTCTGGTTCTCTGGTTTTGGTACTGTAACCCTTTCAGTACGGAGTACATTTTATCTCTAAGCTGTGGTGTAACACTCACTAACTTTTTTGTCTATTTCTACATATTTCGTCATAAATATTACTAAAGGTAAATCTGTATTTTTATGTTAATTAATATGCAGATTATTTTAATATCAAGAAAAAAATGATTAATTGTTACCCATAGGGGGCGAACCAGGATGTTTTTATTATTTTATTTTTTTTATTTGGCCAAATATCTTAACTACTGTACCATCTTGGATTTTTTTCTTTCAAATTTCAGGATGCCATTGCGATGGACAACTAAACAAATAGTTTGAGGGTTTAGGTGCTATACAAAATGCAAGTAACTTTTTAAATGTCCAATGTGCTTGTATGACATCCTGTATATTTTTCACTACGGATAAACCTTCCATAATACTTGGAAACTCCTCTGGAAAATCTAGTGGCACCCTACACTTTGCCATGTAGAAATATTGGCTTAACACATGGTGCATAACTGTATTTTGTTATTATCTGGGTATGATCATAGATATTGTACAAAATACTACCGGTTTCTGCATGGTAGAGACAGCACACTTTGAGATATTGTCTTCATATTTGGTACACAGATATCTTCTACAATTCTCCAAGCTTTGCCCCTGTGTTTCAATACAATCTACAGAAGGAATGCAGTTTATTAAAAGTATACCAGCATGCATGATAGACTAGCGCCCTACTGAGCTAACTAATCACTTTGATTGTTTGAAAGAGGTCAGAAGAATATTTTGTGAAATTATTTTCTATTTTATTTCCCCTTTTGGAAATCAGACAAACTTTTCTATTGCTACCTTATTTTAATGTCAGTCATGCTTCACTCATTCTGCACTGAGTCTTAAGCCCATACTTTTCCAATTGAGTGGGACTGAATGGGAGGCTTTTATGTTAAATTATACTGTAGTCTGAAGTACACTTTAGCGGACAGACATCACAGACAAACAAAGATCATGGAATGACCCCTCTGCAGTTAGTCGTATGGCAACCCGGCTTCATCTCCAAACTATTATTAAATCTCGATCTCAGTGTTTATCTTGCTCATATACCAAGCATTGCCTGCCATAGCCCTTGATTTATTTGTATTTATAGAGGTGATTAAACACCTTGTACATCAAAGACGTGCGTTTGCTCCATTACTGGTCATTTAACATGAAATCCTTGCCTTATCTACAGTACAGAAAGAATGGTTATGTAATATTTGGCATCACAGCAGTGTATTCCAATCAGCCTCCTGCGTTTTCTTTCCTCTTCATTATTAAGCCTGTCCGGTTTACCATGCATTTGCATAATTAGTGTTAAAAGTTAACTTTTAAACATTAAGAACAGTTTCATTTTCTATTTAGCTTCTGATTTAACTTTTCATAATCAAAATGTTTCTAAAATAAAATAAAACTTAAAAATATGTATTTTTCTCTGCTGTGAAATGAAACTCACTGAAGAACACAGTTAATCTCCAGGTTGGTAGAAGTACAGACCAATAGATATAACAGTGATACATTGAATTTAGCGATGGTTAGATGATTACTGAACCATAGATATGCTATTAAGGTCTCTGGTTTTAATTTTGACACACAAGGCACACATAATTGGTATTTTGTTGTAGCACAGAATATATCCTTTCAGGTGTTTTAATGAGGGTAAAGTATGCCACTTAGTTTTTGTGCGGTGTGTGTCAATAGGTTATTAGTGTCTTAACTCCATTACATGCACCTAATAATGAGACAATAATAAGGTAGTTTGGTAACACTTTGTTACAACAGTGCAGGTTGAGTCTATTACATACTTACTTAGGATCTCACTTTGTTTTAAATGGTGAGCAAGCTGCCATGAAGTGCTGCATTGCTATTTTTTTACACCAGATGTTTGACAGTAGAACATTTCACTGCATCAGTTTTTAAATAGGCAATAATCCCTCAGCTGGAGATGCAGTTCCCTGGTGACATAGTGAAGGCATCTGTTTGTCCAAATGTATGCATATAACATGCAGTAGGCTGTGTAACATATATATTCACCTGTAATCTATAACGTTTTTTTTACAACAAAAGGAGGAATCTGTATATTTGTCACACTTACATATTTCCATGTGGAAGTCCCATCTTCCATCCTGTAGGGCAGTCATAGAGCTTTATTAGCGTCTATGACTGAAAATCAAAACAAAAACACAAATTATCATTCTATGGTAAAATGTTATTTTAGCAGAACAGCTAAGGTACATGTTTTATTCTTACACATTTGCGTAATTGAGACATTCTATCTTACTCTGTTATAGCCTGAGACAGATTGTCACACTGTAATGAAGCAATTGTGGTTTATTTTATGGTGATTCAGGGTTAAAGAAAGGTGATACAGCCCTTAACAACTTTCTCCATAATTAAGTCTGGTGGAGAAGGAAATGCTATCTCTAATTGATAATTGCGCATCATATTCTTGGGTAAGGGAGACTACTCGTACTCTTTAGTTTGTATTATAGCATTCATTATCTTATTTTTTACCAATATTATTTCCTGTACAGAAAGCCCAGCTATACAGGTTGTTTAAAGGTTAAAACAACTAAGATATTATATTAGATGAACAATCACATATTAAAAGATGTATTTAAAGTACCATTTGCAGATATATCATGTTATTTTTTTTAAGGATGTTGTGTTTCAATTTTGCATAATCTAATTGTATATACTCAAGTCATTGAGATGAACCCACGGTTTTATTAAGGACATTAATGTAGTCCCTGTAATTCAAGTACGAGTCAGGGTACATAGTAATTGAAAATAAATTCCCTTTTCAACCACTTCTAAAGGCCAGGTGGTTTTAGAAATGGCCACTTTGACATCCATCTGTATTTTATTTCCTCTTTGAAATTGTGATTTTATATATAGATTTTCTATTAACTAACACAGTTGCCAACAGCTGCAGGGGAGGGGCAGAAATCACATTTTCACACCCCAAGTGGTCATTTTTAAAACTACAGAAATGCATTATTTTAACCCTTTCATGCATGGCAATCTTATATGGGGATGTATAAAAAAAAACAAAAAAAAACTCTATTCTAGTCTTTACATGGGGACATATGGAAGACTCAAATGCATGATGACCTCACATGAGGATGCCCCCCCCACCCCACCCCCCCATTTAAGCATCACAAACATCACAACACATTTATTAAGAACACAGAGAGATCTATGAACATACTCTACACAAAATGTAACAACATGTGCTCAATTATAGGAATATGTTTTTTTTTACAGCTAATTGAAAAGGAAGCTCAGAATAATAAATAAAAAAGGGGACAAAATGTAATTAATAATATATTTATTAGGTGTCCAAAACATTTTTTTAGCTATTTAACCCATGAAAGGGTTGATCTAGTAATGTTATTACCTTTTATAATAATGTTGTAATATAAAACATTTAAACACTTATGCAGCTCTACAGGCAGAATGGAATGGGAGTGATCAATGCTTTGCTTAAGGGGCAGAAAACTAAAAATGAAAAGTGGTTTTGTAATGTACTTGGTTTTCATATTTTATATCCAACATTTATGAAAACAATGGGTCAGCCTCATGTGTTCTGTGGGCATACTTTGTAATACTGTCTGGATCTTTTTGTATCCAGGTTACTGTACCTCATTGTAACTCTCAGCAGGATCTAATGATTAGTGCGGAAGAGGAATCTCAAGCAGCTGTTTGCGCTAATGAGTTTTTGCAACATTACTGCAACGATGAGCTGCTGTGGCATTTCCGCCAGCTACACAGCCTGTTGTTCATTTTACTCAGATACCCTCTGTGTCTCCTGATTTGAATGCGTTTTGAAAAGCACCTTTCTTTCTAAGTATAAGTGACCTGCTGCTTGCAGTCTGTTTCAAGGAAATAAGCTTATCCGAATGAGATGTAATTTGATTTATTTATTTGATTAATGCCCCCCCCCTTAAGACTAACACTATATGATTATTTGAAAAAAAAAACCAAACATTTTAATCGAAACCAATATAATAATTAAAATGAATGCTAAATTAATTCGGAGTGTAAAAATGTAAAATATTAATAAAAATACAACATATAATGAGCATTAATTCGGTGCGCCATGAGCCCAGAGCGAATGATTGAAAATGCATGTAAAGCACTCGTGTCCGTCAGCACTGCTTATTAAGTAATTATATTAGATTACAGGCAGATACAATTAGCATTACCCTTGCATAATGATGAAAAAGCGCCTCTCATAATTGGAAAAAAAAGGCTTCGGGTGATTATGGGATTTTATTAGGCTCAAACCGAGTGCTGATCTGAAGCTGGGATATAAAGGTCCTTAAATCATTGAGTTTGTCTTGTAAAAAGGCTCTTATGTACTGTAGAGAATAAGATGATCAATGAAGTGCTGATTTTAATGGCTAATACACACCATACTCACACTATAGACCTAACAATCCCTCTTGAAATATTTGAGAATGTATCAAAGAACCACAGTGTCTGGGGCTTATCGAATAGTTTAAACCCATTTATATACTGTATTTGTGTAATCCTAACTAAAACATACAGACGTGCTCAAATTTGTTGGTACCCTTACAGCTCATTGAAATAATGCTTCATTCCTCCTGAAAAGTGATGAAATTAAAAGCTATTTTATCATGTATACTTGCATGCCTTTGGTATGTCATAGAATAAAGCAAAGAAGCTGTGAAAAGAGATGAATTATTGCTTATTCTAGAAAGATAAAATGGCCTGGACACATTTGTTGGTACCCCTTAGAAAATATAATAAATAATTGGATTATAGTGATATTTCAAACTAATTAGTTTCTTTAATTAGTATCACACATGTCTCCAATCTTGTAATCAGTCATTCAGCCTATTTAAATGGAGAAAAGTAGTCACTGTGCAGTTTGGTATCATTGTGTGCACCACACTGAACATGGACCAGAGAAAGCAAAGGAGAGAGTTGTCTGAGGAGATCAGAAAGAAAATAATAGACAAGCATGGTAAAGGTAAAGGCTACAAGACCATCTCCAAGCAGCTTGATGTTCCTGTGACAACAGTTGCAAATATTATAAAGAAGTTTATTATTATTATTATTATTTATTTCTTAGCAGACGCCCTTATCCAGGGCGACTTACAACCGTTACAAGATCACATTATTTTTACATACAATTACATTATTTTTTTACACATTATTTTTTACATACAATTGCCCATTTATACAGTTGGGTTTTTACTGGAGCAATCTAGGTAAAGTACCTTGCTCAAGGGTACAGCAACAGTGTCCCCAACCAGGGATTGAACCCACGACCCTACGGTCAAGAGTCCAGAGCCCTAACCACTACTCCACACTGCTGCCCGTAAGTTTAAGGTCCATGGAACTGTAGCCAACCTCCCTGGGCGCGACCGCAAGAGGAAAATCGACCCCAGATTGAACAGAAGGATAGTGCAAATGGTAGAAAAAGAACCAAGGATAACTGCCAAAGAGATACAAGCTGAACTCCAAGGTGAAGGTATGTCAGTTTCTGATCGCACCATCCGTCGCTTTTTGAGTGAAAGTGGGCTCCATGAAAGAAGACCCAGGAGGACTCCACTTTTGACAGAAAAACATAAAAAAGCCAGACTGGAATTTGCTAAAATGCATATTGACGAGCCACAATCCTTCTGGGAGAAAGTCCTTTGGACAGATGAGTCAAAACTGGAGCTTTTTGGCAAGTCACATCAGCTCTATGTTCACTGACGAAAAAATGAAGCTTTCAAAGAAAAGAACACCATACCTACAGTGAAACATGGAGGAGGCTCGGTTATGTTTTGGGGCTGCTTTGCTGCGCCTGGCACAGGGTGCCTTGAATCTGTGCACAAGCAGGGCACAATGAAATCTCAAGACTATCTAGGCATTCTGGAGCGAAACCTACTGCCCAGTGTCAGAAAGCTCTGTCTGAGTCGCAGGTCATGGGTCCTCCAACAGGATAATGACCCAAAACACACAGCTAAAAGCACCCAAGAATGGATAAGAACAAAACATTGGACTATTCTGAAGTGGCCTTCTATGAGTCCTGATCTGAATCCTATCGAACATCTATGGAAAGAGCTGAAACTTGAAGTCTGGAGAAGGCACCCATCAAACCTGAGACAGTTGCTCAGGAAGAGTGGGCCAAAGTACCTGTTAACAGGTGCAGAAGTCTCATTGAGAGCTACAGAAAACGTTTGATTGCAGTGATTGCCTCTAAAGGTTGTGCAACAAAATATTAGGTTAGCGGTCCCATCATTTTTGTCCATGCCATTTTATTATTATTTTATTATTATTATTATTATTATTATTTATTTCTTAGCAGACGCCCTTATCCAGGGCGACTTCCAATTGTAAGCAAATACATTTCAAGTGTTACAATACAAGTAATACAATAAGAGCAAGAAATACAATAACTTTTGTTCATTTTCATTTGTTTTATTATTTACAATATTATGTTGAATAAAAAAATCAAAAGCAAAGTCTGATTTCTATTAAATATGGAATAAACAATGGTGGATGCCAATTACTTTTGTCAGTTTCAAGTTATTTCAGAGAAAATTGTGCATTCGTTTTTTGTGGAGGGGTACCAACAAATTTGAGTATGTCTGTATATTTGAGCTTATAGTAGAACTGTATTATAATAGCTTACCGCTTCTGGGATTGAATTCCATGGTGCAGCACTGGTGTGGTGCCATTATTTTGGGGCAAGGTGGTGTTGGTGTTGTTCGAAGTCAGTGCTTTTAACTCAGCCCTCAAGTTAAGATTGCTGAAAGAAAGTAACTTGGGTTAGGGTTTTACACATTTTGACAGACACAGCTGTGTAATGCTTTTTAATGCTGTTTTTAAATGTTGCTTTCTTACACGAATATAATTTGGTCTGGTATATTAATATCATTTCTAACACAGATTAAGGCAAGAATAGACTTCAGCATATGAGCAGAGCTATTTAAAACAATTTAGAATAGCTGGCATCCAGTAGAATCTTACTAATCCAGTGGACAACATTTGATTACAGGTAATTCAATATATTATCTCCCTTAGGAAAGAACTGGACATAATTCATCTTATAGTCTTTCCATGAGCCATGCTGTACTTTTATACACAGGAAAAGGACTTAAAATTGACAGCAGCATTGTATGCGGTTTAGATTGAGAAGGCCTTCCCCCCCATGCAACCAGTAATGTATCAGACCACTCTATACCTCACAGGGAATGAGTGGGTAGAAACCACAGATGGGTAGGGGGTGGATTCCAGGCATCAGGGCAGTGTACACACCATACCGCATATATTACACATTCAGGAAACTAGATGCTGTATTAACTCAGCTGCTTGGTCTTTCACAAGGGCCTAATGTTATGATCTGAAACAGAAATCAATAATGCATGACATTTTGTCCTACCATACTTGTGTTACACCTTTCACATTTCAGCTGGTAGCGTTCATGAATGACAACCTACAGTAAGTCTATAACTGTTACAACTGGGAACAAACGAAGGGGCGTTATGTGTTTTCTCAGCAGTATTTCTGTAATGAGCCATAATAAAACATCATATCCTCATGATTTCTCGATGAAAGCTGCAACCATGAAAGGGCGACATCTGGATAAGTAGATATTTACAAAAAAAAAAAACACTAGTCCTAACACATGGTGAATTAGAAAGGGCAGAGGGTACGTCCATCCATCCATTCATTCAGAGAGCTAGAACATGAACAAGCTGACACGCTTAAGCATTAAGTGTGCTGGGAAAGTTCAATCATTTTTATGAGCCCACTTTGACGCAGGCTGTTCTCGCAGTGTATATTTGATAAAAGGTAAGGATTCTGTACAAAACGGGTTTCTCTTTTGCCCTCCAGTGGAGGAAGTGATAATGACACTTCTTCAACACCATCATAATAGACCTTACTAGAGGACTGAATAAATAAATATAGAATAATTACTTTGACTTTGTAGTTCATTAAAATACAAACTGCACAGAAAAGGGCGTCTGCTAATTATAAATAATAATAATAAAAAATTCACCATTCTTACGTCTGTTTACTATATATTAATAATAGAGCTTATTAGCTTATAAAACATTTGGTGAATCAAAATGCTGAGGTCAGTTTACTGAATGAATCACTACTCCTTTGGCGTTGTTTATATTGAGTACTAAGTGTCCTGGGTGTTAAAGGGAGTTGTCCCTTAAAGGGGAAGCCTGAGAGTCCGTGACACTTCGTCTGTCACAGTTAGTTTACTGTAATTCACAACATAAAAATGGTTCAAATGGTCAAGAACATACCAAAATACCCCTGTCTTCTCCTGTGAGTAACCTTTTCCAAGATCAATCTCTCACTTTTGTCTTTTTCAGGTGGCTATCATAGCAGGGAATTTTGAACTGGCAGAATTCATCAAGAATCACAAAGAAACGGATATTGGTAAGTGAAAATGGGTTATTACAATAGAATGAAATGCGCTTGAAAGATTTCAATTAGCCACTGTCTGTGCTCAGAATTGTGATACGTCATAGGTTGCTGGTAATCAGGATACATGTGACCTGTGTTGCATAAGGAATATATCTGGGATTTTGTGGATGGATCGGCAATACAAGCTAATGAATGCAAAATGCTGGCATCATTTGACTTGAGCAGTTTGTCTAGCTTTTTTGTTCCCTGCACAACAATTCTTGTCATACTTTATTCTACACTTTAGATTATATGATTGTCTACTTGACTTGTTTCTTATCAGTTTTACCTCAACATTCCATATACTTCCTTTATAATTGCAGACCGAAAACCTTCTTTATGCTTAATTTTTCATTGAGTTTTTATTTAATTGTGTGAGGAGATAGTTGGAAGTTGGGTGGAAATATATATTGTGTGTGTGTGTGTGTGTGTGTGTGTAAGGTAACAAAAAGTTTTAAAACCATCTACCAAGCTCCAAAATACGAATCACTAAACATCTATTTCAAAAGTGCCAACTGCTGTTACAAAACCTCACAAGATTTAAATGATCAATTGATTTCCATTGCGTTCCATGAAACGGTAAATTAACAATTTCATGATTCTGAAACTGCTAATTAAGAGCCAATTATTAAGCAAGCATTTTAAAGCAGGGAACAATTCAGGAGCTGTAATGTAATGCTGCTGAAAGTGACTGAAGACCTTGCTTGATTTGATCTTTTATTTATGTGTTTATTTCATTAATATCTGGAAACAACCAGACACTGTACAATAAATAATGGGGTCTTGAGATGCCATTTAAATTGACTGCACTGTTGACTGCAGTTGTGTGTGTGTGTATATATATATATATATATATATATATATATATATATAAAATGTCTTCTAATAAAATATTTATTTTGAATGTATTTATTTTTTTAGAAGTACAGGGTTTGGAAGAGGATTAACAGACTGACAAATATACAAAATATAATCCGTGATTGTTTCCCAGCAGTCTGCAGCTGTCTGCAAGTAAATGAGGAAACATCTGCTGACCAACATATTATTATTATAGAATGGAGGTACTAAAGCTCATTGTAACAATGACATTGTGCAGCCTTGAGGCAATGCAGAATAATACTGTTCATACAACGCCAAATAGTCGAATGACATTTTCCTTTGGAGAAATCTTTTTTTTTTATATGAGCTGTTTTGTTGATTGTGATGGGATGTGTTTTCCAGTGGATTAACTGTCATGGGTTGTGCTTGCTCAACACTAGAAGAAGGTTTGTGTTTTCAATGGCTCCATTCCTATGTGCTTCTGTTAACATAACCAGAGATAAGCATACAGCTATTTTAGTTAATAAGCTAAGGCTAATAGATTCCTTGGACACTGTTGCTAGCTACCAAGTCACTGTATACTATACCCAATACACATTACTGTGAATATGCTGTGGCTGTGGCTAGATGTACGATGTACTTAGCTGTTATTGCAAACGTTATAACTTCATATACAGTTACTGTATATAAGCATCACAAAGATCATGCAGCAGTTTAAAATATGATACATGTTTTTTATATTCTCAGTTTTGTTGATGTTAAACTATTTTGATAAATCAGAAATGTTACACTGATCTGGATTATGTTTTTTTTAAATTTTTTTCATGATGCCTTCTGACTGCGGATGTAAGTCCCTGTCAAATTATAGAAATGAAAGCCGTGTAACCATGTAACCTCTTAATGCTGAAAGGTGGAAGTGGGGTTATGCGGAAGCATAACCTGTTAATCATACATTTAGAATATCATCTATAACAAGCATATTTTAGTACAAGAATACATTGCAAAAAAGGCAATATATGAGTTTAATATATAAGTAACAACTAAATCATGCCTCTAAAAATGTCCTGTTTCTGCAAAACGTCTCTTGAGAGAAAAAGAACCATTTACACCGAAGATCTGTTTAAAACACATTACAAGCATTGTTATTTGTAAAAGTCACTCCAATTTGTGCTAGTTATTTTTTTTTCCAGCGATATTCGACCTGTACGTATATTTCAATCAAGTGTTTACAGTCTTGGCAGCATTCAGGTTTGACTCACACCAGCCTTGATTGAACTATTTGAATGATTTTCAGCAATAGAGCCACACTTTTTAAATAAATAAATACAAATTAACAAGGATAATGGATCACAGTGATAGCTCATATTGAAAGCTGTCCAGGAGGGTAAGTTACATGCATCAAAAATAAGACTGAGCGCTTTTTAATGTTATGTTGTCATAGGAAAAAGCCTTGATAGATGAAGTACAGTACAGTGCACTGTCCTTGTCGTGCGAACTTCATTTGAAAATTGAATTCCAGACACAGTCCTAATGTGTTTCTCTTTAATCATTATTAATACTTGATGTGTATTGGATTAGGGGTATGTGAAAAAAGTTCCTTGTGAGATGCTATTACGCTGATCTCATTAGCTAGATTTAAACTACATTAATCTCATCCATAATACATTCTGTTTGTATTATGCCTCATTAGCAAGGCTACAATTTTGTCACGGAGGTCACGGAAATTGTGAAAATCATGAATTTGAATAAAGTGGATGTAAAACACATTTGATTAGGTGCTTCCTTTATTTCCTTTAAAAATTGCCTAAAAAATGTCATGCACTGAAAATACAAATCTGCGACCCGCTTCCGACCCGGACGTGCTACTACAAGACCCAACCCAAACCAGCAACCCACTGCAATACCGTCTTCTTACCTGCGACCCGACCCGACTTGCTTTAATACGACCTGCAACCGACCCGGTGTTTGTCCTTTACTGATTGACTCTCACGCTCTCACATTCCCACACAGATATCTCTACTATTTTCCTCAGATTGAGTTTATACAACAGGCTATACAGCATGGTAGCTTTCTCTAGTGGTCTGGATATATTTTAACATTGTAACATCTTAACTATCTCTACTTACTTTACTTTTGTGGACTGTCGTACACAAAAACATTTTTACAAACAACAAATCCAGTCACATGTTAATTATTTTCATTCGCTATGATTCCAAAATAATTCCACACTTTACCTCTTGAAATATTATTCACAACATGATATAAAATCTTTTGTTTCACCTCGTCCACAGACATTTTTTATTTCACCCAGCAGACATGACAAAAGGATCAAACATGTGGCAATACAAACCGAGAACACTGCTTAGTCAGCTGACTCCCCTAATCACCTCATGCTTTAGTGCAGGAAATACCGGTACGTTCACCATCTAATACGTTATTTGGGAAAGGGTTACAGACGAGTATGCTGAAAGGACAGAAAACGTTTTTGGTGATTTGAAATTCAGACCCGAGCCTGGTCCTAAAATAATTTTTTTTGACCCACACCTGAACCTCAAACCGCGAAAAAGTTAACATTCCAACCCGAACCCAACCTGCTTTTGTGGGTCACCCGCGGGTACCTCCTGGTACCCGACCCAATGCAGGACTCTAATGCACGCAGCATTTACGTGTAGCTATATAGGTCAGCGAACAGATTCGACATTTTCAGAATCACACATTAAACAAAAGGCTACTTCAGAGGCTGCTGAAGAGAACGTAAAATAAACAACAGCTTTCAGAAACCAAACTGGAAAGTATGATATGCAAGTTAAATCAGTACTAAAACGATCCAGCACAGCCACCTCGCTTCAACCTGCTGCTTACAGTTGGAATTTTAGACCCGAATAGCCACGTCTTCTTTGTTTTGACTCGGTACTAATAAAATAAATTATTGGATGGGACAAATAACATGACAACGAACGTGCTGCATACATTGACTTTATTAAAGTATGCCAGATGCCCTTGTGTAACCGAGTTTTTGGTCTGTTTCTAATCGATTTCCACATCTGAATCTTGGCAAAGCTTTGCCTTAACTTC
This sequence comes from Acipenser ruthenus, assembly GCF_902713425.1. Taxonomy (NCBI): domain Eukaryota; kingdom Metazoa; phylum Chordata; class Actinopteri; order Acipenseriformes; family Acipenseridae; genus Acipenser; species Acipenser ruthenus. The sequence goes on from NC_081215.1 coordinate 23,889,327, forward strand.
CAACCAATTCAGTGGATGCAGATGTGCAGTCTCAATGTATGGGCAAGTCAACTACAGGGGGATGCTGCATACTCGCCTTTAACAAATGACAGCACTCTGTTTTAGGAAGGAAGCAAGGTCCACTATTTTTAGGCTTTATAGTGTTCTGAAATACTGTCTAATTAGGTTTATTTAATGTTTAAACATGTCCGCGAAATGTCCGCAAAATCCTAATTTTATTCCGCAACATACCCGTGAAAAATACGTAAATTTACCACGATTTAAGTAGACCCCTAGTCATTGTACATGAGAGATGTTTCTTCAAAAAGCACGAATGAAATAGACAACAGTATAACACCTATTATTTTAAGAATCACTTAGGTGAGAAAAGGGGGCCGGTCTTCATAATCGTTACAGGTACTTGTTTATACTCTTTACTCGACACACCACTAGTTAATTTACTGACACACCAGGATAAATGCAGATGCCAGATGGATACCCATTACATACTCTTTTTTACCATATAGTGCTTAGGTATGCTGTCTTGCTAATGCATTGTTTATTAATGCATTAGCAAGGGCAGCAGTGTGGAGTAGTGGTTAGGACTTTTGACCGGTGGGTCTTGGGTTCAATCCCAGGTGGGGGACACTGCTGCGGCACTTTTGAGCAAGGTACTTTATCTAGATTGCTCCAGTAGAAAAAAAAAAAACTGTATAAATGGGTAATTGTATGTAAAAATAACGTGATATCTTGTAACAATTGCAAGTCACCCTGGATAAGGGTGTCTGCTAAGAAATAAATAATAATGAATGTATTACTGTAAATGAGTTTACAGTGCACAAAACTCCATCTACAGTACATTTGCCTGTCTGTCTTTGTGGATATTTGTGGAAAAACGAGTAATCCACAGAAAAGAAACATCAGTTGAGTGACTGCCTAACGTATTCATTTTTTTGCTACCAAAAATCCAGTAATTTCTAGTAGGATAAAGTAATGATTAACTTGTTCATCCCTTATCAGTAGTGGATTAATTTCAATCTGATGTGATTAAATAAGGGAGATTCAAGTGTATCTCCTAAAAGGTGAGTTATTCGTTGGCCCTGTGGTTGGTGTGCTGTTCATTTATATATTATTCAGTATATAAAATAACCGATTGGAAGATAATGTGTATGCACATGTAACATAATTCAAAAAAGCATACTTAAACATGCTTCCTTAAAACAGTGCTTTGTGATTTGTGCCTTTGATTCATTTCTGATGCATAAGTGTGCAATGGAATGATATAATTCTGGTCACCCCCACTTTACAGAATCCTTCTATTTTGGTAGTATAATTCATTCAAGGTTTGAAAAAGGTGAGATTTAATTAAACTGTTAGAGGTGTATATTTAGAGGTATATTTTTAGAATGTCTTCACTTATTATATACAGCATTGCATTTCTCAATCAAAACAGCGTCAGATCTAAATATATCTGCCATTTGAACTCCCTATAAACATTTCTGGTGTGTTCCTTCAGGAGTTATATATTAACCCTCTTATTATCTAAATACAGTATTCGATTTTTAAGCTTTAGGGCGCCGGAATTGAGATTCATCTCTATTTAGATCATTAGTGTTATCTAGCACTCAAAAATATAAGTTTGTTGAAATCAACATACACTTATAAAACTGGAATATTAACCTATAAATATAGATTGTAGAGAGCTTTATTTTCCTAGAAGGATGTTGCTTCATATCTTTGTCTCCCTTATATCTAGTTCATATAGTGCACAGTATCTTGAAAATGCACCCCACATTTGCAGTTGATGCTTGTAGCTCATGATGCTTCTGACCTACTTTTATAATTGCACATCCTTAAAGGAACTGAATAGTATGTTACAGAAACAAAAATCTTTACGCTTCTTAAAGAAATCTTGTTTCTGCTGGTATCAAAAGGATCATGACCCTTTTTTTTTTTGCATGTATTATCAGCTTTTTCTCTGGTTGATTTTTGTAGTGCTGTGAGCTTTTTCATTTGATTGCATTTAAGTGCAAACATATTCTTAGAAGCATTTTATAAAGAAACACTCAATTTGTCTTTTATTGGCAGTCTACTCTATTTTTATCTTTGCAGTGACCATTAAAGAAAGCACTTGCCGTGTGTACCTAGGTACGACAGTGAGGGCTGTAAAAATCCTTGCGTGCAGTAACCAAAGAACAAGGTCTCAGGCATATTACTATACCTCAAGCATTTTTATCTAAGAGATTGAGCTAAAGATTGAAATTGACTGGTTATTCATAGTCTAGATCGTAATGATGTCATAGTCCTAGATCGTAATGATGTCATAATGCAAGACCCCCAAGCGATAATTATTGTAATCTTTTTTTTCATTGCAGAGCTGTTTTTGTTCATTTTAAAAACACTTATTACACTTGCGGTACAAAAAGGATTTGCATTTTTAATTTGGGGAATTGATCTCAGGATTCAGATACGATCATTTCTTTAGCATGTGCATCATTTAACAATATGAAACTGGTGGAGCCTAAGGGATGAGTAAATGTATTCATTTGCTGGACATTATATATATATATATATATATATATATATATATATATATATATATATATATATATATATATATATATAATATAATAAACCATTGCTCAAAAATGTACATCTCCCCTGTTTCCTTTAATAGAAGCAAGTGGTTGCCATGGAGCGCAGAATTATGTGATAATTGGTTTTAGTTGAAATCTTGTTTGTTTTTTTCCATCTGAAATTTTCGACAGGAGAGACAGTTACTGTTTCTAAAATACACTTTTAAAAACATTTTTGTTGAAATAAGAAGAGTGAATGTGCGCTGTATTGTATCCCTTTTATGTTAAATGCATGCTCATTTCAGAATGCTTTAGTTCAGATGCAAACAAGCGTGAATCTGTATTTAAATATAGATTACTTATCCTAGAGTTAGAAACACCATAGGGCAATTGAAAGCTCTGTTTTATAATACATATAGCATGCAAGCAGTAGCATACTAGAGTTGGTGTTAAAATTCATGGTTTAGGCTGTTTCAAAACTGTCCAACAAATCAGGATTCCCATCTCAAGTAGTAACACAGCCCCCCCCCCCCCCCCCCACACCCCCACCAGAAAAAGTACTTACAAGCACTACCACTAAAAGTCCCTCTTTTTGTTTTGCTTTTTTGTTTTATTTCATTCATCTTCTCATAATTTAAAGACATTATATATCATTTTAAGTAGCTTGTGTCACTATCCGTCATTTATGTTCATTGTCTAGAATTTCTTGACTGGCTTGTTAAGTGTTATTAATACTGTGTTTTTTAAATGGTATGAAATCCCATTCTTCTCTTTAGAAACATCAAAACAATACACAGCTCTGGTGAAATGAAATACAGCACATTGTACAGGGAAATGATGTCCAGAGGATGTTTTAGCCTTTCTAACTCGATTGTGCATTGTGCAGGCTGTTATAGATGGCAGCTTTTTTTTTTTTTTTAGTATGATATGCTATTAACTTAATATGTAGCCTGAATGCACTGAGCTGTGGGTTGTGGGAATTAGGTTTACAGGAATTCTTGAGAGGAGGGGATGTCATTTGATCTGAATACTGTGCAGGGGACACATAGGCTGCAGTATTTAACAGGTTCAAGCAGGTCCAGCACAGCACGTGCCATTAGCTGGTAGAGCAGATAAATCACAGTGACGTAGAGCGGGCAGTCTGGTCTCATGAGCCCGCAGAGTGCTGGAGTGGAGCTCAGTATTTCAGCTGGGTTCAGGTAGCAGTGCAGATGGAGAGATGTCACAGTGTTCTATCACAGGGAAGTTCAAAGAAAAGCCTTGGTGGGTGTAATGTTTGTAGGGGTCCCTGTCTAGCCTCATAACCCTAAAGAAGATATCTGTTTTATTTATTTATAATGGTGACATGCAATGACCCACGCATTATTCTGTTTGTACAGTAGTTTGGCAAACTCGATGCTTAAAGATTGGAAAATGACGTCAGAATTGACCAGAGACCTTTTTGGTTCCTTTTGACGATGATGTAATTTGATTACATTTGTTTAAATAGACATGCAATTATGTGGCTGGGAGGATACATTTTACAATAAATGACCAACAGGCTTAATCATGTGTACCAACTAGTTTCTACTTCATTGTATTCAAGTCATTATTTTATTGCATTTCACTCCAATGGTACTGAACCAGAAGCACACAGATTTGCTTTTGCTATAGTCACTGCCACACATCAATGGACACATTTACTTTTTAATAACAAATTAAAGGGCTCTACAAAGCAACCTTTAAATACAGGTTTATGGTCCTACTGTATAAGCTATTGCCAAGCAACAAGCAGTGTTTCTTTCTTGTTACAGTCATTTATGGGAAGGGAAGGGTTACATACAATTTCAAAAATTACATGGTAGTATTGGTGAATAAGTGTTTTTTTTTTGAGAAAAAAAGGATAAAGACATGAAGTGAAAGATTTAATCACAGGAAATATAAAACCAACAACAACAACAAATTAATACAAGATCAGTGGTGTGTACTGTACATTTCTTAGTGAGTAGTATTGAGCCTACCAATTATATGATTGATCTCACTTAAAAAATCTGTGTCTAATAGCTGTACAGCACTTAAAACCTGTAAGTTTGTTTCCCCCTTCTTTCGCTCATCCCTGTTCACAAATTTGACAGTTGTAAAAGCTGGGAAAGAATCCTGTGAAAGAAAAGAGTGGTGGTAGCATTCACATGATTAATACTGTGAAAAAATAGCCAGGTTTTTTTTTTTTTTTTGAACAGCTCTAGTCTGCGCGCAGTCAGCTCCCAGCTGACAGACAGAATTATGTGGGGTGGGCTTTGTCACCAGAACACTGGGCACTGCATGCCCAGCGATGCTTGCAATTACTTCGTGCCCAGGAACCAGCTGCTTTTTTGTAGGGTGCATGCAGCTAAGTCGCACAAAAAACAGAGGATTATTTTTGTGCTTTTTTTTTCTTTTGTTTTCTTTTTCCATTAAACCAAGAAATTATAATGAAGGGATTGGAGTGAAAGTAAGAAAAGGGGGAAAATGAAGTCTTTGTTGAATGCCTTAACAAAGAAAGAAGGTAAGAGAGAGAGAGAGAGAGAGAGAGAAAAGAGAGAGTCATTTTTGTGTATGAGAATGAGTTTTGACTATGCAAGGTTATTGTTAATTATTTTTTTAAAATCTCTGCATATGACACCTAGAAATACTTACTGCAGCTTTAAGTGGTTTCCACTGCAGTTGTTTGTCTTATTCTTGTGAGTGGTGTTCTGTTTTAATAATGTACATGTATTTACATTGGTCTGGTATGCTTCTAGCTCATGTGTGTCTTCTTAATACACAGGAGCAGGGAGTTTTCTTCCTGAATCAGGGCATTGAACTATCTCATTAAACCCTTTTTAAATTCAATAAAATACTTTTCATTAGTATCTGCTCATTAAACGTGGTTTAAAATAAATGATAAGTTAGTTGCTACTAACATCTCTTAAGGTGTAGCGAATCTACCTGGGCAGCAGTGTGGAGTAGTGGTTAGGGCTCTGGACTCTTGATCCCAGGTGGGGGACACTGCTGCTGTACCCTTGAGCAAGGTACTTTACCTAGATTGCTCCAGTAAAAAAAAAACAAAAAAAAAAAAAAAAAAAACACTGTATAAATGGGTAATTGTATGTAAAAAAATAATGTTATTGTATGTAAAAAAAAAAAAAAAAATAATAATGTGATATCTTGTAACAATTGTAAGTCGCCCTGGATAAGGGTGTCTGCTAATAAATAAATAATAATAAAAATGCTAGTATGTGCAAGAAATTCTTCCTTACACCTTAAAAGTTTCCTTTTTTGTGGCACAGACAGCAATCTTTTACTGGGAAGCAAAAACAAAACATGATTTTAACAGTTAATGTGGGGTTTAAGGGAGTGTGTTGCAATCCATCGTGAAGTTATCAGTTGGTAGAGTTCTAAAAATGTCTTATTAATTTGCTTTAATGAAACGAAGGTTAAAAATACATTTTGCAGCTGAGAAAAGACGCCCACCTACATTTCTCTGACGTTCTTTAAAAAATAAAAAAAACACAGTGCTGCTGGCGGATATGAATCATTTTTAGATGTAAAGCAGTTGTTTTTTAAACCATGTAATTTGTTTATTCATTCTTAAATTCATTCTATATTTGATATACCTAATTTTTTAAGTAGACAGAGATCCACACATGTAACAATATATTTTTACATAATCAAAATTCAGTTTTTTTTAATCATTATTATTTTTTATTTACTGTCATATGTTTTTGTAGAGCCCTTATTCTGCCTGTTCTATACATTTTGTATGGCTTCTAAGCTTCTCAACACTTTGCACTGAGCTGCGCTTTATCTCAAAGTCAATCAGAGGTCCTTGTGCTGACACTGTGCTTGTAAGTGGCTGCTGCCCAGCTGTAAAGGTTGTGTGTTTGAAATGTGCAGTGTACACAGATCGTTAACTCGATGTAACTCCTTGTAGAGCAGATGAACTGAAGGCATTGACAGTTGTGAGCTGTAATGCGCAGTTCTTCTGAGATTCTGACAATCATTGAGAGGTGTGTACCAGCACACAGCTATGTGTAGGAACATGTGTGTGTTTTTAAAAAGCAAGTAACATCACATGTATTTGCAATTTGTTTTTCATCCCCCTATTTCAGGGTCTTTACTGTCATATTGAATGCTCTGGGGTTTCGTTGTTCCAATAGTCAGTTATGTTTTTCCTGTTGTGTTTTCATAAAATAGTGTTTTTTAATCAACTGCTTTTACCTGGCTTTGAGCTTGCATGCCATTCAAATCATGTGTCAGTGTGACCATTCAACTCTGACAGGTCCACAGACTCTATGTTTCTATGGACATAGATACATAGAGAGAGTAGGTGGGCCTGGCAGAGTTGAAAGGTTACGCTGTCACATGATTTGAATGGAATGAGGAAGGCTGCTCTGTCCTGGCAATTAGGATTCTCCAAGCAAGTTCAAAAATGGGTAAAGGCAAATTTACTCTAGATAAAAATGCTAATAAGTCAATATTACAGCAACCAAACCTAGAACCACTCAGAATTATAGAAAACATCATACAATAGTGCATGGAAATTAAAAAAAAAAAAAAAATACATGTTAAGCATCTTACATGACCACAATATGGTCCCATGGGAGATACACATTATATACACACACATGCACAAACAGGCACAGTGTACTGTATTTATAGACTTATTTATTAAAGACTTTCCAGGCTGCCTGTGAGCTGTGACCTGTGTCCAGTGTTTTAAAGGTAAACAAGATCCCATTGCTCTTAATAGAACACAGTATCTTTTTCCTTAGTTGTCCTACAGCATATCACATGCTTTTATCACAAGTATTTAAGAGATCTGGGTAAAACCTTAATCTCTGTTTTGGAGAACAGCATTTAATCTTTTTTTTTTCATTTATACTGGATACCATGTGAGGACACTAAGGACATTTGAAAACATATGAAGCAAAAAAGACCTGTTTAAAGTACAGACTATGACGAACCCTGAGAAAACCAAATAAATATTTAGGGCTAACCTGGGAAATTCATTTAAACTACTACTTTAAGGCTGGAGACGTGAACGGCTGGAAGTAGAGTTTTAACTTAAATTTCCTTTGCTTTTGTTTTTTTCAGTGCCTTTCCGAGAGGCACCGTCTTACACCAATCGACGGAGGGGACCCCAGAACACTCTGGCAGCGCCCCGAGTCTTGCTGCGCTCCAACAGTGACAACAACCTGAACATCAGTAACATCCCGGACTGGTCGGCCTTGTCCTCCTCAGCAGCAGCAGCAGCAGCAGCATCTTCACACCGCAGCCTTTCCCCACAATTGCTTCAGCAGATGCAGAACAACCCCAATGGCACTGTAAAGACAGTCGGGAGTGGCGGCAGGGGTCCTCGCAGCCGCTCACCATCATTAAACCGACTGGGGGAGGAGGCCAAGAGGCAGCCCCACAGGCAGATCAGGTAAGAGTCCAGACCTTTTGAACAGGTTTGCTGCACTTGCGTATACTTACATATGGAAGGCTTTGCACGTCCTGAGCTCAATGAGATCAGATTTAGAGACGGGACAGGGAAGTCAGAGTTCAATTGCAATTGATCATCAGAAGTGGGGTTTAGAGATGAATAAATGATCGCATGATAAGAGGACACTCACTGCTTTGATAATCCAAAAATGTTCTCTGCCAGACTGGATTTATATATATATATATATATATATATATATATATATATATATATATATATATATATATATATATATATAAAATATGCAGACCAGATATGCAGGACAGGTTGATTTTCATACCTCTGCTTGTCTAGTGTTGTTACCCAGATATAACTATTTGTGACTTGCACACTGTTTCAGTTCTTATTCAGTTTATTTCAAGCCTGTGTGCAGTTCAGTTCAGTTCATGCCTTTCACTTTGGCAGCCTGGTTTTCATTCCAGCAGAGGTTTTGAAATTGAATACATATGGTAGTACCAATATTGCCTCCAGTGAACAGTGGACTAAACAACCAAACAATTTGGCATACAGTAGGACAGAACTATCTCTGCACAGCCTCTCCCTGTGCAAGGCCGTAGTACTCAGGAGTATGTTCAGGTCAGGGGTGAGGTGGACTCACAGAGTTATGAGTGCAAACTGTCAGTAGGCCTACTGGTACTGTAAGTGAAGGTTCCTCATTTTATTCCCACATGAACACAGCAAACTAAGAGAGCATCTGATCCTGCCTGAATTGATATGGTACTTCCATTGCTTGTTGCATTATACAAGTTACAGTTCTAATAATATAATTACTTTACTTTAGTTCAATGTTCATTTTCACAGTTAGTTATTTCTATACATCCATCCACCCACCTATCTTATAGATTCTGGGACTTTTTTATTTTCAGCCTTGATTTTAGAGAAAAAAATAAAAATCCTGCCAGAATTGCTGAAATGCTTTGCTGTCATTCTGGAAATCCCTATGGTATTATTTTCTTATAAAGGTCAGTTATATATTTTTAAGTGCAGTGTTTTCACACTGCCACAGTCCTCTATACAAAATTGTTAGATCATGAATTAAATTCTGCAGAATGCAAATACATTTGGAGTTCAAACTCAACAATCCCTAACATTCCGGCTCTATTAGCTTTATTTCATAAACATTTACTAACCACAATTCTGAATTATTTACACTGCATTCACATGTGCCATTCATTCCCAACCATCACGATGTGCTCTGACTAAATTATTATCAGTTAAAACCAGTGTGCCTCAATCTGAACAGAAGATGGGAATTTTGAGGGGGCTGATGGGATAAACTAGTGGCGATGAAAAGGAAGGATGATTTTTTGATCCAATAATGTGTGAAGATCTGCTGCACTGTGATGATTTATTATTTTAGAATCCATCTGCAGCACCACACGTACGCTTATACCTTTTATTTTTCCTTTTTTCGGTATTAACATAACCAGATGGGCTGTGGTGGCCCAACCGGTTATGGACTGAGTCACGTATTGAGACACACAGTGTCCTGTAGATTTATCTTATTATTATTGGCACTAGATAGCACTTTCAAGAACGTATCTTGAAGGAAAAGAGGCAGTGAAAAGTGAAATAAATGAATAAATGTGATATCTCCAGATTTGAATGTAGATTTCCAGGACAGCCCCATAACAGCGGTGTTATCGAGACAGATTGTTGCCGTGACTCATTGCAGCTTATCAAAATAAGTAAATAATAAATACAAATCCTGAGAAAAGGAACAACTTCAGCGCAGGGCTCCAGACTGAAGATGAAGGTCTGTCTCTAGGCTTTTCAGTTAAAATGCTGTTGCATTTCTGTAAAACCCCTTGATCTTCATTTTGCTATAGAAAGAAAAAGGATTGCCCCAAAGGACTGTTAAATATAAAAAAGACAAATCTGAAAGTTTGTGCTCAGAAATAAATAAATCTACAAACAGTTACAATTAACTATATTGATGGTAGTAGTAGTAGTCGTTGTTGTAGAAATGCATTTAAAATGATTTTGTTCTGCTGATTTATTTTGTCCTTTGGTCCTTTGTGGGGACCCTGAGTGGCTTAGTTCTTCATTAGAGATGCTGTGTAATAACTGGAACTAATAACCCAAGACAGATGCAATACCTACTGTGTGTTTTTTCCTAGTGTAATTTTGCCGAAGCTGTAACTAAAAACAGACCATGGTATGTTTAAGGTTTTATTTGTTTAAACCCCCTAGTTAATAATTCTATATATTAAATGCATATCATTCTTCTACTATTGTGATATAATTAACATGACTGTCCATACCAGTGGGGATGTATTTAAACCATTTATCCAATGTGCATGAATGAACTTGCAGTAAATTAGTAATGTAACAAAACTAGCATTAAAGAAAAAAAATATGTATGAATTCTTAAAGTAACATTCTGAGCTATTTAAGTTTTGTAACATACCTTTTTTTTAAAACCTCAGACAAAGCGAATCTCATTCACAGGAGGTTAGAAGTTAAGTGAGGTGTTGATTATTCTCACACTGAAGATATGCTGAGATCCAATTAGGATAGAAATTAATCTGCCATCCTTGTCATGTAGTTTTAATAAGAGTAATACTTGTGTGTTGTAATATCTGGAAAAGCAGATTAAAGGTTCTTTTTTTTCAGATTTCACCAACAATAATTATTCAAGTCTTACTGACAAGGATAGAAGACATGACTTTTAAGCTTTGTGTTATAACTTTAAAAAGAAACCAGAATTGAATCCTGTGGTACCCTGTGGTATATGGTACTGGATCTACTCATGTCAGCTTCACCAGGGCCATGCATTTAGGAGGGACCATGATGAGAATTACATTATTAATAACAAAAAAAAAACAACAAGGAACTTCGACTTGTACAGCTCTTTTCATGTGAGACACATCTCATAGCGCTACATCATATATGATTAATACTATTCAGTGAACCACTTGCAAAAGCACCACATAATTGGTTACAGTGAATTCAAGTTGGCAGCCTTTCTGAATATCAGGTATTGTCCTTCAGGTCAGAATTGAGATGCATTGGTACCAGATTATGGGGAAGCTTACATAACGCTCTGTCTGACTATTGGCAGCTTGCTCTGCATTTACAAACCCCAAATGTAAGCCTTAATTAATTAAAATACCTATTTTAGAAACTGATTAAAGTGAATAAATTAAGAGGATGGTCCTCTTAAATCTTCATAGATGTATACAGAATCAATACAGAGTAGGTGTGTCCCAATAATTTGAAGATGAGGGATGAAATAGATAATAAAAAACACAAATGTTATTTTTTATAAATAATACACAAAATATTAAAACACAAGCGTTCGGCCAACTACTTGATTCTGTCCTGGAATGATTGGATTTTTTAAAAACAGTATAAATATTTCACAAACCCACACCAGATTTAAGATTTGATTCTAACTCTCTGCAGATATTCATAGGTTAAAACAGTGCAGTTGCTGTCTGGAGTAAGGGCAGATATAGACACTGTAATAACACAGTGTGAGTCCTTAATCAGACACGCTCATGAGGGTTCTTAATTACCTGCACTGTCTTGATGCACAACTCAGAATATCAAGGATTAGCACAAAAGAGAGTCCTCAAAATCATATAGCAGAGATTGCTAACTGCAGCTGTGGAGATTATTGAAATTGGGGATCAGAGGACCATCATTTAACATCTATAATGCACATGCATGGTATATGAAAAGTGTGTTATACAGGAGGTCCCCGGTTCAAATCCCAGCTCAGCCACTGATGCTTTCTGTGACCCTGAACAAGTCACTTAACCTCCTTGTGCTCTGTCTTTCGGGTGAGACGTTGTTATAAGTGACTCTGCAACTGATGCATAGGTCACACACCCTAGTCTTGTATCTTGTAAAGCACTTTGTGATGGTGGGCCATTATGAAAGGCGCTATATAAAAATAAAGATTATTCTAAAAAAGAAACTGGGAGAACTTGAATACAGCTAATGATATTGATATTGCACAGTTGGAAACTGGTGGATATGGTACCTGTCCTCATAAACAAATTCTCAGGGTGATATACACTGGTGCAGATTACATTTTATACACTGTATTGAGGGAGCTCACCTATCTTGATATATGCTTTGAATATTGGATATTGGACAAAGTGCTCCTTCAATTCACCAGTATGAAGCAGTTCAGTCCCTTTTTCACATTGTTTTTAATTGCCAGAATATAATTACCTATTTCAGCTTCTCAGCATTTCGTTTATAGCTAAATAGATCCAGAGAGATGGTGCAGTACTGTACTGTGAAGTATGAGATGCTGCAAATGTGCTGACTTCAGCTCAAAACTGCTAGGCATTATCACCTTGTCAAAAAGCTGAGGTGCTGTGTCAGAGTGTGAAGAAAGCAGTGCTAAAAATGTTAAAAATACTTGCTAGAATGAAAAAGGAAAGGTTAAAAGCGGTTCTTCAGCCTGTAGGAACCTTTGAAGAGGAGTGTATAGATGAGTTTAAACTAGACTACCCAATCTAGGTACACCTATGTACTGTTTTCAATAATTTAGATGTTAAAAGTGTAGTTTGGTTTATGAGTCACATGGAATGTCTAGGTTTGAAATACAATGTATGTATAATTTAAAGCAGAATAAGGAGTGTGCTACACAAGCTACGCAATGCTTATTGTAACGTTTGAGAAATAAGCTGTTCATTTCAGAACGTGCTTCTATTTCTGCTATGGTATAAATACGTTATTTGATGACATTTGTGCTGTGCTTTATTTGGCTCACCCTAACGTGTAAACTTCAGTTCTGTAAATAAAATAGGAATGGTTCACAATTAAAAGTTTTCGACCCATCTGGGTTTAAAATGTTGTGTAAATAAGATATAGTAAGTATTTTAAAACAGCTCCCTTGCATCTTCCATAATGCTTGACAAAGAGGATATTTAAAAGCATATTTGAGCTTAGTGTATATTGGAATCATGGCTGTTACTGAATCGAGGGTTTTTGAAATGCAGTGTTATCTATAGCTGGGGACACCAATTGTACCCACTTGTATTGTTGACTGGCACAAAACGGACCGTAGCGAAAAACATCAAAGGGTTATCAAAGATATGATTGACATTGCTCTTGCCAGCATAATCAAATCCAGATCACAAATGTGTATACTCACGAGTACAGGGAGTTTATAAGGTGCAAGTGTAGTTAAAGCAAGGTTCGTGAGACACATTTTGAGCTGCCCTCAAACACGTCCTTGTTTTAACATCCCTAATCTGTATTCTAATATTACACTGCTCAAAAAATGTAAGCAGATTGATGTCACGGTTTTTTCGACCTGTTGTGATAATGGGATCTTAGATTCTGTATCTAAATTGATCATACAGTGTGACATTCCAATTATCTTATCACACCACGCTTTGGCCTCTGCTCTGTGTCAGGCTGTCTGACGATAAACAGACGTTTCCATCACACATGGCATTTACCTGGAATGGATTTTCACCTGTTGTAAATCTTAAAACCTTCAGTGGTTGAATACAAAGCCTGTTTCTCACCTACTAGGATGCTCTTGAATTTTAAGATTCTGTCTGCAGGGTAATACAGGTGATTATTTACATAGTCTCTGTAAGTCGCCTTGGATAAAGGCATCTGCTAAATAAACAAATAATAATGTATACAAGAACAAGTGGTACTATGCCTCAAAATGAATGCCACTGTCAGTGACGTTAACTTTTAGATGTATTAAACTTACAGTGTGAGTTAAGTATTAATGATATGCCATTTTCACCCCTTTCCCTCAAAAGAGATACTTTGTTATAGTTTGGTCTGGTTTGATTATTTCTTTGTAAAGAGACCAGGACCAACTATATGTGCGCTTGCTATGGAAAATCTATTCCAGTGCCTCCTTGTCAGACAGCGTATTGGAAAGCTGTCTTGTTTGGCTACTCGGTAGATCTGTCAAGAGTGACGTTTGTGTGTTGTTTTGGGTGTTGACTGAAGTGTCATTATGGGTGGATGCCTGCCAATGTCAAAACCGATGTGACAGCCTATGCTGTCACACCACTTTGAATTCTGAACATGTTTTTCACAGTGTTTGTGGGAAGCTTTGCAAAGGCACTACAGCATGGAATGCAGGGTGAGTGCAGCAATGAGAGTTGCCAATATTGACTGTGGATCCACAGGGGGGGCTGCATTGGCCTTTGCACTGCCATGCACCAAGGAGGAAAATCGTCATGGTTGGTTTGCCTCACCACACCACAGCTATCCCTATAGAGCAAGCAGAATGGGTCTTATATCCAGGGTTCAATCGCTTTGCAAAATAGGCTGCTAAGGTACTTCAAGGCTTTTGGTAAGAGTGCAGGTAAATGCCTGTTCATCTTTGGTCAGTGTGTGGGTTGCAGTGGTGAGGTTATATTTGAAATAGGGGATTTGGAGAAAATCTGGTAAAATTAGATGCTTTTTTTAAACTACCAAAGAAGCACTGGGGGATTAGCCGAACTGCCCTGGATAATTTCTGTTAACGCTTCAGAATTCAGAGTTGGCTAAACCTCTCCTGCTGTACTAGTTAATTTTGTTTTTAAATGTATTTAAAAAGTCTTTAATTCCCACACTCCCAAAATTGGGACATCTGCAGAAATTAAATACAGTGGAACTGTCCAGCATAATTATCTTCAAAGCTGGTGATAAATGACCAGCAATACATACAAACTACCCAGCTCAATACTTTTTGGAGAGTGGTGTATATATAGCTTAAACTGAATTGAACCACATGATATGGACCGTGTCCTGTGAATGCAGTGTCATCCTAATACAGTATTTAGACAACATGCTGTATTCCCAGCCTGGTTTCCCTTTCTCAGTAGTGTTAGTGTTTTTGAACGCAGGACAGTAGTGTTTCTGTGTATTGCCACCTGAGGGTGCTGTAATGTAATTTTTTTTTTCTACAACATAAACAAATCAAAAAGATGTGGTGAATATACTTGAAGCACCCATTGATTGACCTATTGGTTTAATTAACTATCTTGCAATGCCTTCAGTAAACACATGTCTTAATGCTGTTGTAATTGTTGTGAATGAGATGGGAATTAAAAAAATAAATACATGTATAAGATAATTTCTACAAATTGAGATACTCTGAGAGTGGCATTTAGGAATGGAAATGCATGTTTGAACTTTGAGAGAAAGTTGCTTTTCCTGTTTGTAATACTTTTGAATTCGTCCACAGTCCTAATGCAAACCAGGAGGCACTGTCAGGGCTGGATTACCAAGGACCCAAACGCAAGCTTTACAGTGCCGTGCCGGGGAGGCACTTTTTAGTTGTGAAGCCATATCATCCTCAAGAAGATGGGGAGATACCTCTATACAAAGGCGACAGGGTAAAAGGTTGGTGTCTCATTTGCCTACCCATATAAGGCTTTCCAGATGTTGTGCTTCCTAAGTTGTAACAGAGCCTGTAGATGACATTCATGACCTATGGCCGCAGTAGCAGCATTAGTTTAATGTTGGTTTTCTTGAAAGGAAAAGCGGCAAGGAAGCGTGTAACAAACTGGAATACAAACACGTCATGTCATGTCTTTATGGAACATTGTACTGCGGTAAACAGGCACCAACCAATCATATTTCAGTATAAACAGTATCAGATGTGAGCCACAAGAGCAAGCGGTTTCCCCTTTCTTACTGTATTCAAAGTCATTTGGTCTGTATACAGTGCCTGAAGGAATATTAAACATATTTCCTACTGCATGTCTTTAGACATCAAGATGTATAAAATATGGTGCCGTCAGCTTTAAATTTGGCCTGGTACGTGCATTACTTTAGTGACAGATCTGGCACTCTTGTGTTGCAGCATATGTTCTAATTGAAGTGTCTTCCTCTTTACAAAAAGGTTTTCTTGAGATTCTCCAGATTTCTACTAGGATCTTGCCTTTTAGGCAACACATAAAATGTAAAATCTAGTAACTACCTGACCAAAATAAAAATATCAGAAACAGCCAAGCTAGTATAAAGGGATAAACTGTAGAACAAACAAAAAAAATCAACAAATTAAATGTAATCTGCACAAGTACTTGATAAATCTCACTTTTTTTATACAGAGGGGCTGTGTGACTGTAATGGGAGTTAACATGTTCATGCTGACTAGGTACCATGAACTTCAGTTCGATGGCTACTGCTTAAGCCCTACTGTAAATCATTTGCAGAATTTCAGTTGATACAATTCAACTTTTTATTTTTGAGTAACATAAACATGTAAAACAACAGATTCCAACATAACTACATTTTCAAACCTCAGTTTTAATCTGAAGATTTCTTTCTTTCTTTCTTCCTAGTAAACTGTTTACAGCTCAGTAGCTTTACACATGGGATAGCTATTGGAGTTGCTTCATGTGTTGAAATTAGTGTTGAGATTACACTCTTTAATCAAATCCCCCATTTTGTGAACGTCGATACAAACTTTTTTCCTGTCCTCTATGCAGTTTTGAATACAAAGAGTTCAACTGTGTAAAACACTGGAACTTCTTAGTGTTAGATAATACAAAAGCTACTATCTAACAACTGGTAACACAAAATAAAGCATGCTGCTGCACTGTACACATTGGTGTGCAATGCGAATAAAAGATTATTTAAAATTGAAACTAAATGATTTTACTTCTGACTCGTTTGCAACTGGTTTGCGACTATTGTGACAGCCGCAACACTTTAGTACATCTACCCCTCAATGCGGAAGTTACATGCCATTAATTGGTACTCAATTATAAAGGTGAGGGAAGGACATATTTTCTTGTTTTGAAATCAACATGAAATTGTTTTAACTCTCAGAGTTAATTAAGGGTTTAAAGTGTAAGGGCTTCGGAAATGCATTAGCGATGGTAATATTACAATGAATCAGGAATGTGATTTGTCATATACAGGTATGTGTGTTGGGGGAAAATGTTCACTACTAAGCCACAGTGATTAAAAGGTCAGTGTAACTCTGTTTTGTCCTTTTTGTCCTAGTTCTCAGTATTGGCGAGGGAGGGTTCTGGGAAGGCAGTGCTCGGGGGCGCGTGGGATGGTTTCCTGCAGAATGTGTGGAAGAAATTCAGACAAAGCCAAATGAAAGTAAACCAGGTAAGTGAACCTATGTATGACTTTAAGTCTCTGAATGAGTTCTCTCTCAAGCACTTTCATTAAGACCAACTGAGCTAACATGATAAGTGTGTGAAATCAGTTGTAATGTGAGCATTGTGTATCCTGCACATTGGCAGAAACAGCAGCACTGTCTACTGACTCTTTAATGCCACTAGGCAGCACAGTTCGCCTTCTTTTAAAATACCAAAAGTCTGCATTACTGCCTACTGACTAACCCCTATCATCTACAGTGCCGAACAACACTGTATAAAACTAAACGTATATTTTTGTATGTATTATTTACTGTTATTTGTAATTCAATTGTGGGCAAATCAAGACTGAAAATGTGGGTGGGGGGATAGAATGCACCAATTTTAGAAATAAAAAGGAAAAACTAGACAAACTACATAAAATCATCAAAGATCTTAAGTTTGGAAAACGAAGCGTGTCTTTCAAAGTGTGCAGCAACCTAGTGCTTTAGTCTTCTTCCACAGATGGGACTCAGCATGCATTTGGGCAGTTCAGTCTGTAGCTGACAGGTATCCGCCTCAGAGCACAGAGAGGAGGGTTAATATAATCACACCTGCTTAGTCCTGGCAGGGCCTGGACATGCCTGCCTGCTGCCCTGCTGGACGGTGGAACAAGGACTTGGCCGACCAACCTTCCTAAATCTCTAACTCCCGGATCCCGCTGATCCCGTTGACTGCATCCCCCTGAGCTGGTTCTGCTGTCCATTTTTCAGATATCAAATTGAAAACAAATCCCAGCGTGCAGTTTCACCCCCTGCAGAGCTGTTAAGAGTGAGTTAGTGCTAATTTAGTTTGAGCCATTATTGTAATGCCACCTTTAGATTCTTAGTGAGAGACGCGTTTACAGTAAGGGGTCACTCATTTTTTTTTCTTTTTTTTTTGCTTCAACTTTGGAATATGGATATCGTACCTATCTGACCTGGGGTGAATTTGTAATTGGAATTGCAGTTGAACCTTGACACATCTGTGTAATTGTAATTGCAATTATACCATATAATTGTTCAATTACAGTTCAATTATGCATTTATTTGCCATAAAACCACTTTTAGTGGCCCCATTTGTTTAAAAGTTGTCTGTGTTTATATCTATGACTACTGCTTGGTTATTTAGAATAAATAGAGTAATGTGGGTAGCTGTTTATGTCACTTTTTAGTGTAATTGTCATTATAATTGTAATTACTTGTAATTGCAACTGGAATTGTAATTGATCCCAGGTCTGTTACCGATTGACATTTAGCTTTCTGGCAGCTGGAGTTCTAGTGCTTGATGTTGATTGATTTCAGTCCATCTAAAGTTTGATGAAAGTTATTCTAGGTTTGAACAATTGTGACGAATGAGCTCTGGGATAGCAGGTTTGTTTTTATTTAATTCTTGTTTCCCAGATTGTGGGGTCAGACACGAATCCTAATTCTCACAGGCTGAATATGTTTTTAACCCTTGAACTGAAGACAAAAAATATATATATATTATCCATTCATGTATTGTAACTAAATGGAACTTAATAACTTTGAAAACTTTTTTTTGCTACCCATGGTGACAACACAGTACAAAGGGTTAAAATTATTAGACACAAAAAAGTTAATTTTATTGGCATATCACTCAAGCAGTGATGATTTTAAAGGTTGCTGAAGATGTTAAAAAGAGACATTGCTTTTTCCATGTCATTTTAAAACGTTCTCAAGTGACCCAGCTGCAACCTTTCCCAGTCTACTAGCTGCTCCACAGTGAGCTCAGATTAAGAACTAAAATCCAGCCCTTCAGTTCTGAAAGATATCATTCTTTCATACACGATTGCCTAAACCCTGTTTCTGAAGATCTTATTATTAAATCATCCTTCTCTGATTGAGGTTGCTGAAGGTCATGGAATTTGCAGTCGAATTCTACATGGAGGTGGCTGATATATTTTGATTAAACTTTGCATGGCCCGACTAGAAATATTTATCTGCTTCTTCTCAGAATGTAACATTAGGGCTTACTGCTGAATATACTAAGCATACCTACTGTAACATGACTTCTTTAAAACAAAACGGTTACATGAGTGAGTGATGATTTAGTATTTCAAACTTTGGCTGTGTTTGATTCCATGGCATTGATGTAATTATTTTAGTGTGTGCTAAGATGGTTAAATGGAGCTATTTCAACAACAAAAAATCCTGGCAGCTAATGCTGACTGGAACAAGTGTCCTGCAGTGAGACGGTTTTGCTATCGCACACATAGATTCAGTAAGGCATGTGTTTCATCAGAAGCTGTGCTGTTAAACTGTGGAATTTAGAACTGATTTATTGTTGCGCTTTGCGTTGTCTATGATTTGCATTCTTTCCACAACTGTTTTCTCTGATCTCTGTAATCCTGACTGGGAAATTAATATAAGGGCCATCGTATTCTGCAATACTTGCTAAACTCTGTTTCAGTCAAATGTTGTTTGTTTCTTTACAGTAGGTACCATCTTCGCTGCATATGTAAAAGGAAAGGAATGTGAATGCCTGCAATATGAAAGGGGAGTGTCTGTGTTTTTAAGCATTAAAATCAAATCTGAATATATATATTTTTTCTCATCACTGCAGTTATCACATCTAAGCAAAAAGTGACACAGCATCTATCCCTTCTGTTGTAAAAGGACAACCCTTAACCGGATACGAGAATGTCATGTTTTAATACTATGTATAAAATAACAAAAATATACAGTGTAGCAATTATACAGATAATAGAACAAGAAGTGTATAACATGGTGACATAACTGTTTTGCTGAAAGTGCAATTGTGAAGTGATATTGTAAGCTGAGGTCCTGTCCACTTCATGGTTTTAACAGACTGTTTAAAAGTAGCAGTTAATTGGAATCTGCAACATTTAATGCTCACTTGAATACTGATAAAATGTTTGCCTTTAAAACATTTATGTCACTTAACACATTCATAGCTCTGTTAAGGTTTATGTTAGAGTTAATAATGTAATAGATTCAAGTCACCCGTTGGGGAAATTATGGGACACCATACTTCTAACAAGTCCAAGAACAGTAGATCTGCATTCAGTTAAAACGTATGGTGAAACTAAGACAAGCAGAGAAACATTTGGGCTAGCACCTTCTAGCATGCTGGTGTTTTCAAGATCTATGTGGAGAAAAGAAATTAGTTCGTTATTTTATATTGACCAAATAATTCGAAGTACCCCTTTTTATTTACTTATAAATATATTCAAATAAAACAGGTCTTATTTTCTAACATAACCCACAAGAATTTTACCCCTACAAAAAAAAAAAAAAAAACTTCTTCATATATAGGGATTGGACATGGCTTCAAACTCAGCTTCCCTTTGTGCTTTTGATCCTTAGATTTTGAGTATTGTCAGACAATTGCATGTTTCCACAGAAGTCACAGTAGATACTGAAAAATGTGGGACACTTGCAGCTGAGGTCCCTCTTCCCTTTCTCGCCAACTGCCATTTAACATTGCAGAACTCTGCTGCAGGATCTGGGCTACCTGCTGATTAAAAGAACAAGCTTAATGAGTGTAACTAACCTTTTTGGCACAAAGGCTGTTAAAGCCCTCTTAAACAAAAGCTTGCTCGCATTAGGCCTGGAGGAGCAGTCTGTTGAGCCACAGCATCTCTCGAGTATCAAGCAGATTCTTTTTTGCCTCAAGGACATCAAATACTGGCTGTGGCCAACTGTCCCATCTCTGACTGGTCCAGGTGTCTCATTGAGCATGTCCTATTGGACCTTCATCTCTGCTCTCTAAAGGACAGCTCTGATTTAATGGGTATTGAACTGAAATAAAATGCACAAATATCATCGAAATCCATACAATACTGTAAAATTATTTTTTCAAGACAACCACCTCTGTTTTACAAGATAGCAATTAACTGTGTCAGGTTTAAGTCTAAATTGAAGTTCATTAAAAGGAGTACAAGTCCTGGCCACCCATAGGCAGAAAGTTTCACTGTAGGTATGTGCTGCATCCTTCCTCTGTGAATCAGGCCTGGTGCGTGAAATTTAATAATGTTTAAAATATGAAGCATTCTCTGCTGCGCTTCACTGTTAATTGAAACTGTGATCACTGTCAATTTGGTATATCTTCACAAACAGTGTGCAATACAGCATCAATTCGGAAAAGTTATTCAGAAAAAAGTCCTGTAGAAAGTGTATTGTACAAGAGTATAATTGAAACATTAAGTATATTAAGTAGGTAGGATAAGCATATGCAGAAATGCTTATCCTTCTAATGTTATACTGTAAACGTGTGAGTTATTGAAATACAGTGGAATACTTTTTGCCCGTGCACAGTTAAACTGAGACCATGGTTTTAGTAACGTTTGCACACTGTATAATCCCAATGATTTTTGTGGTAGATATTGTCCGTGCTAAAAGCTTGTGTAGGAGTGAAGATGAGCAGTTTGTTCTCCCTCCTGCTTCTGGTGGAAAAAAAAAACAACTCCTGTTGCTCTCTCCTGCCCTTGTGTAGATTTCCCTGGCTCCCTCCTACTCTCTCCCACCTCCATCTAGCCTCACACCCACAGCTGCTGTATTGCATTGCCTCTCTGGATTAGACCAATATGTCTAGGCAGGTGCCTCTGCTGAATCCCACTTCTACTTAGCATCTTCAAATAACAGACCTTCAGTGATACAGTGAATGATCCGGGTCCATGCTGGCTGTTAGAAATTAAGCTAATCAATTAAGACCAAAATGTGAAAAACAGGTTCAAGTCGCTTGCTTTTCCTAGTCATCCGATTGGTTGAAGTGTGCATAATCATCAGTCACATTAGAGCTGCAATATGCTGTACACTTCCCTACATCTTTAGACACGGCCACCCTGTCCTTCCAACGCTTCCCTGCAGGGGATCCTACACATCTCTTGTCAAACTGTTTAGCGTACTGTTGAAGGTATCAATTGGGATCCTGCTGCTGTAGAGAAAATCATGTGGATGTATCTGTCGGCCGTTATTTGGCAGCAAAGAAAACCTGCTGGCAATTATTATACAGCAGTGTTGCACTTGTAACGGGCAGTGTTGTGTGATACACTGCCGTTATGGATTCTGTCCTGTCCCCTGACGGTGAGATGAGATGAGGTTAAAAGGTCTATAACCACGAATGCAGACGAGCCTGGCTCTTATATAATATTTGCTTACCCATTATTTATGCAAAAGATGCTTTCAGTATAGTAGATTATTTGTTATGCTGATGCTTTCTAATAACAACAGTACATTTATACACACAGGAAAAGATGAATGCATGTTTAACTGCTATTCTAGTTATTAAGTTAATTTATTGCAGTAATAGGCTGGAAAAGTGAATGGCTTTAAAGTAAGGTTGTGTATAATGATGCATATAGTGCTTAAAGTAAAGCAAACATGTAAAATTGCATACCCCACTAGGCAGCATAAACCCAGATTAGGGTGATCCATTACTGTTAGTACTGTCTGGCGAATCAGGCAATTACAGCCCCTCAGCTTTTATTTATATTGTAAAATGTATCATACTGTGTAGTAAGGTCATCAACTACAGTAGGTCATAAGGAAGACATTTACTTTGAGATAACAATTATTTCAAGATCCCAAGATAAATAATCTCAGGATCTCAGCATTTCAAACTGTTATCCCAAGATATATATATATATATTTTTTTTCCCCATGTCCTCAAGGAGTCACCATATTCAATTGTATGCATTACAGGAAAATCTCATTGTACAATTAGCTTGTTTTATAGATAATCTTCTTTAAAATGAGGAGTATAGTATGCATAACACATCCGGTATATACCTAACAATTGGTCAACTATATAGTGAAGATTACTTTAAACGATAGGACCCTGGTGATCTCAAAGTAGATGACAGAGGTGCAGTTAATACCATACTGTATCTGCACCAACCATGTGCTACAAATGGGCTGTTGCTGATTATTCCCGTATTCATTTGGACTTAATAAGCGCTGATGACAAGCCACTTCAACACAGCTGTACCTTCAAGAGGGAATCCATATGCTAAACACGCTCTCTAGCAATAAGTTAGTCTTATAAAAGTAACTGAGTGTCCCTATAGCTTTTTCATTATGTTAACTACACAAAATTCAACAACTGTGTTTTCTGTGGTTGCTTATGAAACTGGTGTAAATGGTTAATATGTTACAAAAGTGTTTGTGAAATATATTTTGTTTTGATTTAACTGGAGCAATTACGAGACTCAAATACATTGTGTGTCCATGTTGGCGTGGTGAAATTTTTTGAGTATATGTTAAAGGTGCTACCAAAAAACCACGCTACATTTTCCACATCTTTTCCACTCTAGGTTGTTATTTTTTTTGTTTATATAAAGAATTTTGTTCATTCTAAAAAAAGTCTTGTTTTTCATAAAAATATATAAAAAAAGTTTTTTCATGTTTCAGTAAAAGCAGTACCAGCTACTTCGACATAAGAAATTGTTTTGCAAAAGCAATACCGCCTTGAGCAGAAACACTGCTAAGAAAAAGCAATACTTCAGTTCGCTGCAGCTCCTGTAAGTTGATTTTCTTTTCTATTCATCTCTAATGGCATGGGTAATTGCTTTGGTTTCTGAGGCACCCTTCACTTCAACACTCATGTAGATTCCTGATTGATGCATTTCCATGGAAACATTCTCTACAATGTAAAACTCTGTTGCTATGGAGTGGGCCCTGGCATGATGTAGTGTGTTTTTTTTTTCTTTTTCTTTTTTTTTTTTTTATCCCTGGCTCTAAACAGAAGCAAAATAGCGTTTCTCAGTCTGTGGAATTTGCTGATTTTTGATTTAAGATTGTGCTTAATATGGATTTAATCATGCAGATGTTGCAGCAATGAAAACTTTTTGTCTAGCTGTGGATTGTACAGTTGCTTAAAATCAAAGGGTTTACCTGCATGGTGCATAATTTTTTTTTTACTGGAATCTAAGAAGATCACAAAAAACTTCAATCGCTTACCGAGGGCAAATGGATGAAACACCTAGATCAAGAAAGAAAGTTCACTTTGGAGGTACTATACTGTGATTGTCCAAAAAACTAGAATGTAATGAATCTTAATGTTTGTTCTTATGAGGGTCAACAATGTGTGTGTCAAGTTTTAGCTTCTCTGGGCTTTCCTGAACATGCTATGTAGATTAAGACTGCAAATGGATGTTTCATGCTGCTACAGTACATAGTGAACCCTGTAGCTTGCATTTCAAACAATCGAATTTTAAGTTTCAAATCCAGATTTTTGCCAAATGACTATTTTGTGCAGATAAATATAATCTATGATTTTAATAATAACTGTTTAAATACATTTTAGTACATAGCTAGTATATGGTTATTTTCTTTTTTTCTTATGGATGTATATAGTGTTGCATGTAATAGTATGTGTTGAATTAATGTGAACAGTTAACACACTCTTTGGTTAATACAGAAAGGTATGGTCTGGAGTCACATATTAAAATTACTGAAATTTTTGGGCTGTGAAGTCACAGTTCCAGTTACTACTGTACAAAATTCAAAACTGTCGCCGTCATTTCCCTGCTCAAGTGCTTGTCTTGCAATTTACATCATACATAGAAAAGAACTTAAACATCTTCAAAGAACTGTTAATGGAGATTGCGTATGTGGGAGACTATGAATGTGCTCATATTGTGAATATTTCTTTCTCTAATCTGAGTGTTAGCTGGGAAATATATTTACTTTGGCAATTCTCAAAGGCATTCACTATGCAAAGTACATAATTGTACTATTTAGGTCATTTACCAATTCATATATACTGTAGGTATCAGAGAAGAAACATGTGTGTCAGTCTGGTAATGGACATGAGCAGGGCAGTAACATTTGAGACCCTATTATGGGTAAGCAAAATGGTTTATATACTAATTTATAAAACAGCAGTCATAGATTCGTAACAGGAAAATTGCTTGTGAGCTGCAACAGGGGGGAAGCTTTTTTTTTTTTTACTAAAAGGGCACTATATAGTGTGTGTGTGTGTGTGTGTGTGTGTGTGTGTGTGTGTGTATATATATATATATATATATATAATGGGTGTGGACATTCAGAAGGGTAAAAACCAAAACTGTATGATGCATTTATACATTACTTACACTTATTTGTTGTTCTTGAAAGGTCTCAAAGACAACACTTCTTTGCCTAATGTAAGACTGACAACATTCCCACAAGCGAATTCTTTTTTTCTGACCTTTTTTTATTTAACTTCCTGTGTTGCAAGTAATGGGACACCACCTGAGCCCTACACTGATGTTCTATGCTGCACACAGTCAAAGGGGGTTACAAACTACTCTAACCCCCTTTTATCTGTATAAAGGGCATTGTTATCAGCCATTTACATTTGAAATTGTAATGGTTCAGCACTAGCTTACATAAAGTGTTAGTGCTAATGAATTTTCTCATTTATTATGTTTAGCTTTTCATCATAAAAAGGGAAATATCTTAGATTTTATTGTGAGGGCTTGGATATGTCTGTGAATCAATATGTATGCAGCTACTTCTTAAGTCAAGTGCCAAGCATTGACAATGCGGCACTATATGCAAAGTGGTAGTGGGCTGCCATGAGTCATTATTACATGCATTCACATAGCATGAGTGTGGCAGAGCCCCTGGCAGGGAGAAACACTGATCTGAAGCCACTAAGAAGCTGACTCAGGTCAGCAGCTCATCATGTATACTGCATACCTTTAAATATCAGGCCATCTGTTTATATGTCTCTACCTGCCAGGAATTATTTATTTCATTTATATAGCGCCTTTCATACCGAAGTATCACAAGGCACTGTACATAAATACATAAAAATACAATAAAATACAGTAAAATACATTAAAATACATACAAATAATAGCCCAGACATTTTCAGCCTATAAAATAAACAAATAGTAATAATAATAAAATAATCATTAAAAGCTAGCAATTATGTTGCATTAAAACCACTAGGATAATTTAAAAAATGTGTTTTAAGTTTAGACTTAAAAATACCCACAGACCCAACTTCCCTAACACATGGAGGTAGAGCATTCCATAGTTTAGGGGCTCTAAAAGAAAAAGCCCTACCTCCTGTATTGATTTTATTGACCCTGGGAACAATGAGCAGCCCCGCTTCCTGTGATCTAAGAGTGTGATTTGGTTGATACACGGTCAGTAGCTCCTGCAGATAGCTAGGTGCTGCTCCATTCAAGGCTTTATAGGTCAATAATAAGATTGTAAAATCAATTCTATATTGAACAGGGAGTCAGTGCAAGGAGGCTAAAACGGGTCATATGCTTAATTTTTTTAGTTTTAGTCAAAATTCTAGCTGCGGTGTTCTGAACAAGCTGTAGGTGGGACACCGCACGTTTTGGGATGCCAGAGAGGACTGCATTACAGTAATCAATTCTTGAAGAAACAAAGGCATGTGTTAGTCTCTCGGTGTGAGATAAGGAGATAATAGGTCTCAGTTTGGCTATGTTTCTCAAGTGATAGAAGGATACTTTAGTAACTTCCCTAATATGAGACTCAAATGATAAATCAGTATCAAAGATAACCCCCAAATGTGTTATTTCAGTTTTAGGTAAACGACTGCTAGGGTCAAACTCATGCAATCCTACATTTTTTAGTTGGTTATGGGAGCCTACAAACATAACCTCTGTTTTATCTGAATTGAACTTTAGGAAGTTTTGAGACATCCAGCACTTGATATCAGCAAAGCAAGCAGCAAGTAACACCCTGACAGAAGTATCACCAGGTTTTAAAGACAAATACAGCTGGGTGTCATCCGCATAGCAGTGGAAGTTCACATCATGTTTCCTAACAATATCACCCAGTGGTAACATATGTAATGAATATAGCAATGGACCCAGAATAGAACCTTTTTCCTCCCCAATCGAGACAAATTGATACCTATCAGATAGGTAAGACTGAAACGAGGATAAGACAAGGCCAGACAGTCCCACTAAGTGTTTTAGCCAATGTAATAAGATGGAGTGGTCAACGGTGTCAAAAGCAGCACTTAGATCAAGAAGAATTACAGCCCAAGTCAGAGCTTATCAGTGGGTCATTTACAACTTTGACAAGGGCTGTCTCTGTACTATGTGCAGCACGAAATCCAGACCGAAATTTCTCAGATACACCATTAAGAGTTAAAAAATTTTGCGCTTGAAATGCATCAATCCTCTCTAAAACCTTGTCTAAGACTGGACGATTGGAGATGGGCCTGTAGTTATTAATGAGTTTAGGATCCAAGTTGTGTTTCTTGAGCTTTACTATAGCTACCTTAAGTGCTGTGGAAGTGCCAAAGTATCAATGTCAGGGTTGTTTTAGCTTGTCCAGAGAGCTGTGGAAGTTTCATTATTATTATTATTATTATTATTATTATTATTATTATTATTATTATTATTATTATTATTATTATTATCTCTAAGCAAAACTGATACTGTGATACTGATTCCTGCATATTATTTAGTGACTTGTAGCGTATGTTATGTGTTGCATATTCATATTCCAGTAACAAGTGAGTACAGTTCTAAATATATCTGAAAAATGCCAATAATATATACTGTGTTTATATACTATAATGAGAGAAGCAACTCTCTCATTCACACATTTTTATTCGAGTACATTAAGCTATTGATATTAGTAGGTTTTACTTTGTTCATGAGGTTTGTGTAGCATTTTACAGATGATTGTGGATTCCTTAATCAGCCATATATCTGCCCCAAACTCCCCATCTCTTCAAAGCCACACAGCCACTTTTAATTTGTATATTCATAGAAGTAATCAATTAATAGATCAAAGGGTGACGTCACAGAAATGTTTTCAGTAAAATGTTGCTTTGGTGCTTTCACGTTCAGCCAGGGTCTTACCCCTGAAAGGATCTCAATGTTGTATTGAACACACTATGGTGGTTTTATTTTGCATGCGAAACACTGTGTCCCTGTTTTAACCCTGAAACCGGGCTGATCTTCAGGGATCTCATTAATTCAGGATGCAGCTTCATTTTGTACTAATATAGAAAAATGAATTGTGGCAGATTTGTAAACGCTAAAGCAGGAGTAGATATCTGCTCTATTAAGATTGCTTTGCGACTGGCACAGAAAGGGATTTTGTTTGGCACAGACTTCAAAACATTTTTTTTGCTGCAAGGAATTAGTATTGTCAGAAGGGACATGCAGCCAAGGTTGTGAGAAAGGTAACAGTTTGACTTTTTCCAGAGTTTTCAGCATGATGCATCAGTGATGCGTTTTTACTGACAAATATTTATATTGCAATATTTTATAGTTAACAAATAGGGCTAGATTCTCCGTTTACTGATGGCCATTTACTCCAAATTGTCATTAGTGTAATTTTAATAATTAGCCGCCACGTTTCGGCTTCCGCCTTCTTCATATAGCATGGTAGAAATAACTAGGTAGACTGATGTTGTTAAGTTTGACATTTGTTTTGTAAGTTTCAAACTTAAACAACAACATCAGTCTACCTAGCAATTTCTACCATACTATCTGAAGAAGGTGGAAGCCAAAACATTGTACAGTGGCTATTTATTAAAACAGATTCTCCTTGGATATAGAGCTGTTTGCTGTTTTTGAATTCACTGTACTTTATAGTATATACTTACTGTACAGTACACACCACGACTACAAGCAGAATACAGTATGTACTATTTACTGTAGTACACATTAGCTGCGAAAGAACAGGAATGGAAATAGACAGATAATTACATAGATCTACAAACAGACAGATCTGGAGAGATTTATAACCCAGGAATCGGGGGGGGGGTGCTGATGTGCTCGTTATGAAAATCAGTGTGACTGACTGATGGAAGGAGTTTATCCTGCAGGATCCGACCTAGACTTATGGCACTTATTGGCAAAGGAGATTGTAGGCTCAATTTGAGATTCCACAAATTGATGGCAAAGAGAAAAGATACACTTTTTATATCTTTACCTTTCTTGCTGATGGTGACTCAGAAATAAGCGATGGAAGAAAATTACTGAATGGAGTTTGTGTTTCCAGATAAAGGGCAAAGAGTGACTCATGTAGCTTGCAGAAGAAGCTGAAGTAGCTCGCGATTATAAATCTCTTATTGTTGCATTGAGATCAGCAACATATACAGCACAATGGCTCCCTAGGTTGTAACATTTTTGATTAATTGTTTGCAATCTTTATTACTGGAAAACAGCATAGTGAGTTGGGGTGTTCCAAATATTGCAGCTGTTTTGGTATTTTCAATTAAAACAGAAGGAAAGCAGATAATATAAAAACAAGATTCCCCCTTGTCTTGCGCATTGGACATGCATTGAATGGGTTATATACAGTAAGCTTTAAGTTTAGCCCCCAGCTAAATATAATATGATGTATATTGTTAACTGAAAGACATGAGCGAGTGATAAATAAACCAGGTATGTTGATTTCCATACAAACTTATAGGAGTCTTAAATGCCTGTATAATGGGTCTATTTTTATCATGTGCTAGTATAAACCATACACAATGTAGATCTAATGGCAGATGGATTCTAATTTGTTTTAATCTTCTCGCAGAAACCCGAACGGACAGATCAAAGAAGCTTTTCAGGCACTACACTGTTGGATCCTATGATAGCTTTGATGCATCAAGGTAAGTCTGATCTCTGTTTTGCATTGCAGTATTAAATGTGTCACTCTATAGAATGTTAAAATAAGGCTTAAGCACTGAAATTACACTTTAGTGTTTTTAAAACTTAAAGTGGCGCTAGAAACATCACATAATAATTCACGAAACATGTAAAAGCCAAGAACTGTAGTGGGGAGCCATGCTACAGTTAAGACTCCATGCTATGTATGTTGTGATGCAAGTGCTAGTGGAATGCCATTGTGGGGCAGCTGGGATACATGACCTTTACTGCCGCAGAACAAGGGAGCACTGTGCCACCTTCAATCACCTTCTTCTCAACATCTAATGTCATGCATCTTGGGTGATTATTTGCTTTCATGACAGGGCGCCAATGCTAGAAATTTCAATGACACAAAATCCTATTTTTCATTCTTTGTTTTTCAAGGTAGACAATTACAGGTACACACAAGTAATGTAGTGCCTTTGTGCCAATGGGGGAGGCCTTTGGTAGTGTGTTAATGCCCATACTGTATTGTATCAGTACTGTAGGCTATAGTGTTTACATTGAAGTGAACAAATATATTGTAATATATGGATAGACCAAAATAATGTGTGTCATACAAAATAATTCTTGTAATACCCCTGAATGTAAAGTGATAATACTATCGTTGCAAGGTGCTAACACTATTGTTCAGACCCAATAATACTATTATTTAAAATATCATTTAAACATATCAGAATGTGTGGCTTGTGCAGAGCGGAGCCAGCTTTCAGTTTAACCACCGCCCCAACCTGAAAGCCGACTCCCCGCTCGAGTGAATCCAACAACGTGAAGTAATGGCTCTCTCAAAGGAAAACAGTAGTACCGAAGAGAGACTGGAGCTTGTCCAAAAGCAAGAGAATCCGAACACCATAAAGAAAACAGTCTTCGACATTCATCTACTGCAGTCCTACCTGTTGAATCACTGGCAATAGAAACCATACCCACCACACAGGTCGACAGTATTATAACAGACTTTATTTTTCAATTAAAAAAACAAGACGGCTCTGAATACGAGCCCAGCACCTTTAGAGGAGTCCTGTGCAGCATAGATAGGCACGTAATAAAAAAATAAATTCCAGTCCCCCTTCAGTGTTCAAGCAGACTGTGGAAGGGTGGTGGGTAATTCACTGACACACAGGACACAGAGAAATAATTCCGAAACACCGCACAGGTGCCCAGTTTTATTATGAGAGCTTAATTTCTTTTCAGCCCGCAGAGGGCGCTGTTGTCTGTGGTCTGCCGTACCAGCTATGGTAGCGACAGAGCCACAACTATACCGGGGCGGTACAGGGTACAGAGTTTCAAACAAAACACTAATCAAAAGGCGAAAGGAACAGGGAAAACAAAACACAGTAAACCAAACTACAAATAAAAAGTGCTGCGCTCGGCAGCTTCACCCCAACCGTCGCTACCCGCACGGCCTGGGTCTCCGTCCTACACTAGCGGCTCCCTCAGCCTGCTATACACTTTTTACCGGGGCTGCCCAAGAGTTTTCCCCGCTACCGCTAATTCTTTTACTTATTTGTTTATTAATTTTTCTTGTTGGGATTTTCGTCCCTGCTGATTTTCTTCCAGCGCCTCCGCACACCTTTTACGTCTTGGAGGGCAGACCTGAGGGAACAGCAGAATGTTAACTTATAGGGCCAGCAATTCCCCCAAGACCCGCCTCTCAGCCACTCAGAGAGAAGGAAAGCCCACACACCCACTCTCCCACCTCTCCGTGTCACTGCCATGACTGACAGGCCCTCTCCCTGCAGCACTATGAACACGTCAGAAGAGTCAGCACAGGTCTCCCCCTGTTACACAGACCCTGATACTCTTATAGCTAAATGTCATCTACTCAGACTCATAGTCTGAGTAAACAAACCAAAGTGCCAATGCCGATCAAAAAAACGTAAAATATGTTCAGAGTTTCTAGTTCTGGATCGTGTTTCACAGCGATTCTCAATTTCCCACACTCCCCGGACAATGTTAGGGTTATTGCCACAATCATTTTTTTCCCCAACTGCTTCCTGCTTCCAGAGCTGCATCCTGTTGTCTGTATCTCCCTGCTCCCGACCGATAAATGTAACTCTCCCACTGTCCCCAGAACCTCTCAATGGTATTACTCCCTGGTATTACATACTGAACCAGCCATTATTCTTTTTATATACTAGTGCATCAATTATACGGAAATATTAATACCCTACAAATGTGTCTTCAATTGCACTATGAGCAGTTTTACATCACACTTGTCACCCAGCCATTTGGTTTGCATGAATATAGTGTCTTGTTTGTGTGAGCTACTAAACTGAAGATTTGGTGTTTAGAGGGAGCAGTATATCAGCAAGCCCTTGAAATCCCAATGAGTTAACAGTCTGTGATGTCATCAGAACTTGTACATTAGTTTGACACCTACTCTATCAGAAATATGTTGATTCTTTTCTTGTTGTTTTTTTCTGTTTGTTTCTTTCATTGGTCTGACAGCTCACATCATTCAGTACCTCTGAATAGCCTATTTTCCATATCACAAAGATAACACTCAATCCATTAAGAATTGGGCACAATGGGCTTTGCTCACAGGAGTTCCTGGTTGTACACAAGTGTTGAAAGACCTTGTCCTTTCAGAGTAGGGTTGAGGGACAGTGACGAATCAGTGGGACGATGCCATGTGATTTACATAATCGCTACTCGTTCTGTGAATAGAATCTGGAATTCTCTCCTGTTGGGGGTGGTTCATCGCATTTTACCATTATATTAACAGATACATGAAAACAGATATAAAAATCTGTGTTCAGCAATTGACATATTCTGTATCATGATCGGGGCTGGAACAGTTTATATTCATTTGGAGTGAATCCAAGTTATTCAGTATAGGTAGCAAATGTGAAGTACAGCATAGCAGTGTTCAGCTTGTTATTGCATACGAATCATTGCAGCAAGGTGTTAGTTAGAAATACATAACCAATTAAGGTACCGTTGATAAAGACTGTATTGTGACTTGTATGTAGTCCTTGGTTCCCGGTGTCTAATATTAGCATTATCTAGAATGTGACTTAACCTGCCTTTTTATTTATTTTTGGGTAGAAAGTCTTAGTGATGTGCCATTGAAATGCTATCGTAAACTGAGGATACAACTAATTCCAAATGCAAAATAATTTCATCTTGATAAGCTTCTCAATACCAAACCTTCCCCTGCTAGTTTGCTGATGCAATTGTAAAGGAACGCTAGTAACAGCATGGTACAAATGGAAAGCAAATGGTTTGGCTTCAGTCATAGAGAGATTGCTGGTTTGTTACCTATAATATACAGTACATAACCAAAAAGACAACTTTGTTTTTTGCAGTGGCAAATAGGAATAGTGTGCTGGTCTGGTTACACACTGCAGTGAGTCTTGAGTAGTGACTTGAGTAGGTACATCCTGGTTCATTCCCCTGGAGGTGGGGGTGGCAGTAAGGAGCTGCCCTATTTACAAAGGAGTCTCTTCATTAGAATGATTATGAAACGACTTTGACATGCAGACAGTCTCTTAGGCCAGTAGAGGACCTACATTATGGGGTCGAAATGCTGAACTAGGAAAGATACCCAATATGTGACCGTTTGGGAGTTATTTTATTAGTTGGCTTAATACATCGGCATATTTTGTTGCCGCTTTAAAAAGATCCATAAAATCTGCTTTCATTTAAGAGTAGATTATGTTGGCTGGTCTACAGTTTGAATGGGTGATCTTTGAAATGTTAGCAACCAAACGTGACCTAGGTCCTACAGTGATTATGCAATACCCTGAGGTCCCTAGTACTAAAAACTAACTATATATTCCAGTTTAAACCTATAAAGCTATTGCTAGATATACAACTGCATATAATTAGGATGCATGATTTGCACTTACCTTGGGATTCCAAAAAGCCTGTAAATCAGATCTGTCAAGATCTATCAAATAATCCCTAGAAAAGTCTGTTTATCAGCTTGATAAAGTTCAGCCTATATTTGTTTTTTATCAAGACCCACGGATAACTGTGCAGTTACTGTCAGTAGCGTGAGATAGGGATCAGGGACATAACTCTATAGAATTACAGGGCAAACAGTTGCCATGTAGTAAATAAAGTAGATACTGAATCACATACCAAAAAAACACAAGGATCATGCTGGGACCAATGCAAGTGTAAAGCAACAACTTAGCCATGTATTGCAAGGGTTATGCAAGTTTTGCATGCATGCATGAAATCCTTCCTTATCCTTGTATCATACTTGCATAGATCCTGCTTTAAACATGCCATTTATGGTCTTGTTCTTGTCTGAATCCCAGACATACAGTACAAACCAGGAAACTTTACACTACCTATGTTAGGAACTGCTATGGGCTTTTTTCTAGTCCAACAGACAACTAACTCTCTGGGATGAAGAAAAATGTTAACAAACCAGCTGGATGTGTATATCAACCCTGAAGAAGTAAGAGTGCAACATTAAATTATGCAATGGGACATTGCTTACTAGATTAAGATGCTATTCAGTGAGAAGTGAATTTTTGCTAACAGTCACTGGCAGTTCGGTGGAGGATAGCTTTAAGACAGACTAGGCACCACAGCTACAGACACATGCTGATGAATTTGCTTTATCTCTCATACAAGTACAAACTCATACAGTACCGTCAGATGAAGTCATTGTTGAACATGCCAGTAATCACATGGCATCAGTATGTATTATTGATCAGTATAATTTGTTTTAAAATACTGATACAAGTTTACCATAGTAAAAGCACAGCAAAGTGCAATGCAGCATAGTGAAAGCATGGTAAAGCATACAGTAGATACGCATTGTAAAGAGTACCAAGGCATGGTAAAGCATCTTAATAAACATGGTAAACCAGGGTAAACTATGGTAATTACATAGTATGGCCATGGGAAAAGCATGGGAACACTGCAACAATACTGTGATAAACTTTTAGAAAGGGAATATGTTGTACTGTACTCTGCATAAACGTGTTTTTTTTTTCTTGTTTTTTTTTCAATTGTGTATATTATTAAGTGAAACATATGTTTATTTTGAAGTTAGTAACCTTTTCAGTCCATATAGATGAAAGGTTGTGAGGTATTTAGTTATAGCAGCACAGCAATTATCAACTGGGGATTTACAACACAGAGCAATGGTGTTGACTTTCTTTTTACGGATGAATAAACATACACAGACACAAAATCGAAGGGGGGGAGGAGCAGGGGGGTGGGGGGTGGGATTAGGACTAAAACCAAAATGTATTTTTGACCTCACAAAACCAACTAATTTTCATAACAGCGTGGAAATAAAATACAGTAAAATGAAATGGTATACTGTTAAATATGCAGAGGCTTAATCAATCAATTTTGAGATCCCTGTCACAGAGATATACAAGATGAACTGCTCCAGAAATGGCAAAGTGCCAGAAATTAAGGCGGTTGAATGTATTATTGTGAGGTACAAGTATTCAGTAATAAAAAATAATAATAATCTGTACAACCAAGGACCATCATTTATCACCGGCCCTGGATTTTAATAACCCTATTGCACTCTGACAAGCCCATGGTTACTACGGCAACTCAGCATTCCATGGTTCTGCTGCTGTCTGTTCGAGTCAACTCGCTTTTTATTTCAATGCTAAATAATTAAAACCATATTATAAAAAACATATCTGTTAATATACACATGTGTACTGGCTAATTTGATTAGAGAGTGACAACAAGATAAATAGTTATGTGCACATGGCCAATATATGCTAAAGGCCTCAATGTATACAGACAGTAGGGAGCTTCATTACTATACCAGTGAGTTGGCTGTAGTTAAATGCAGATTAGCATTCTTTATTTAGAGATTTGACAAGTAAATATTAATTGCCTGGACAATGAATTGTGTCTCTTTTTTTTTTTTTTTTTTTTGCCCAAAATATTTTAACCATAGCTAATTCAGTAGTCTTAAATAAATTTGTTTGTTGCAACAGTATTGCCACAGTTATCCTCTAATTAAAATACACAAATGATTAAATGTATTTATTTACTTACAGTATATATTTTATTTTCCCTCCAGTTTTTTTTATTATGATTTATTACATTTTTGTAAAAGAAAGAAAGAAAAAATGTCTTATGTATAAATCACTTCCAAGAAATCAATTTATTTTATTTTTTTTTTCGATAAATTAGTCAATGTTCCCGCTGTACTTGAATTAACAGGATTGTGATCTTCTTGAGTTTAATTGAAGGGTAAAATATTGGTTTGACAATCCACTGTTTATAAAACACCCTTTAACAATAATAATAAAACAAATCTATTGTGCATGTAGCTTACACTTATTTACCTGTAATATCAATTTTTCTTGTGCTAATTGAATGATGCAAATCCCTAGTGCTGTAGAGGAGCATGTCTGCTGACGCCAAAGCAATCTGCTCTCTTTTAGTCGTGTGGGCTGTCAAACAGATCATGTGGGCTCCGAGCAGCATGCAGCATTCAATAGGTTGAAGGAGAAAGAGATGTTTAAGGCAAAAACTCTGCTCTCTGGCCATGATCCTGCTCTTTCGGTGGCTTGCATTGGGACTTAAAAAAAGGATAAAACGACCACTGCTTTTGAATAACAGAGACATTAAAACAGCAGCAGCAGCAGCAGCAACAACAACAACATGCTGGCTCAGTTTTCATTTGGTTTGCTTGTCTTTCGCTTGACTCGAAAATGCATCTGGTACATTCACAATTGAGGATTATATTAATGAAAATGTCATTCAAATCACATGCAGCCTGGGTTCCACAGGCTCGCACAGCAAACTAGCTGATGACATGGGAGCTTACATCCATTCAGTCATTCACACGCAGTCTTGCAGCCACCATGCATGCTTTCTGAAGCAGCCTCTTTTTTGTTCTATTTATATATCAGCGAGGCTCTCTCTTTTTTGTGTATAATTGAATTATTTATGTGGTTGTTATGTTGTTTCACCACGTCACAGTCTCCTGCAGGCTGAGGCCTCTTCTTTCTGTTCCTTGGATGATAACTTCTTCATTTTTATATCAGAGGTCTTTTTCTTCAGAGCTGGTGCTGGTGGTGTTGTCATATTATTCATTTGAATAAATGATTCATTTGCTCCCGTGGTGGTGGTGGTGGTGGTGTTGATAATAATGAACCTTCACTCTGGAAGAGCAGCTGCGGCAATGATGAGAAGGAAGCTGTGTAATAACGGTCGCTATGCTCGGAATTTTCTTCACAGTGACTGCGTTATTGATGAGAAGACAGTGGTCCTGCAGAAAAAGGACAATGAGGGATTTGGATTTGTGCTTCGAGGGGCCAAAGGTAGGAGGAATGTTTTCTTTAAAGAACCCTTTTGAGTGCCCTCCCTCCCCTTTCCCTTTATGTGCTTTGGTAGTAAATAAAGGTTTATTTAGCCAAGAATACTTGCATTAATACTTAAACTGCAGCCTCATTCTATTGGTCCCAGTGGAGTTTTAAATATATATATAATATATATATACACACCAAAGCAACCAAGCAAACCCAACTGATCATCTGCTGCACCAGTTAATGCTGCTTTATATTGAATGCCCAGCACATGGTTTAAAGCCATGTCATCTTGTCCTGCCCCTCTAGAAATGTAAATACCCTGCTTGTTTTTCCACTAAGTGAAATGCATCATACATGAACCTACAGTATTCAAATAAAGGTTTGTAATTTTAGCTAATGGCAGTAATTACTATATATTTTTTGTTACATTTTTTGCATGTACATACACATTTGTATATGAGAAATGTAACATAGAATGGCATAAACCATATATCACACAGTCACTTTATATTATAGAATTCTATATCTATGCACCCATTTATGCTATAGGCGCATGTCTAAATGAAGCCCAGTTTACTCAATGTGTGTTCTATCAAATCTTTTATTTATTTATGCATGTCATGGACTGGATGACTCCAGATTTATTGATGACGTCAATCAATGAAGAATGAATTTGAAATGGCAACTATAAATCATGAAATATAAGCAGTGACATAGCCCGAGTAGTTTATCATAGGAAGCCTCGGGCAATCCAGTGTTTAATTCTAGGGATAATCTGAGGGCAATATAAGGATACGATTGTATAAATGTGTTTATAAAAAAAGAGAACCACTTTCTTGAACAGTCTGTACTAGTCTGAGGAGAAGTTCAAATGCACACTGTGGGACATGGTTCTTACAGTAAAAAGGACGATTCATTGAAAGTGTCACTTGTCACCACTGGTGTCTTGTTGCCATGAGGACAAAATTGAACATTAAGGCCTGTGGTGGATGAATGAGTCTAAGCAATTACTGCATTTGTGTACATCTGGTATATATTGGGACATCAGGTGTTGTCTAGTATATTTATTAAATATTAAGAGGCCACAGTTATATATTAAATCCTTATACAAAGCGGGCCATAATGACCCATTTTAAACCTGTGCAGCCTTGCTTGCTGTTTTGTCATTACCCTATGCAAAGGTTTGTTCCATTATGGCCGCAATCGCATATATATATATCCATCCCCATTTTAAATACGGCAAAAAAAAGTGTCAGCAAATGACTGCAGTCTTTTGTGTAGGAAACAGGTTGATTAATGTGATTCACATCGTTTTTTGCTTTCCTTCCACCTTTGCTGCCTGTGTCAAGCTGATACCCCCATTGAGGAGTTCACCCCGACTCCTGCTTTCCCTGCACTGCAGTACCTGGAGTCGGTCGATGAGGGTGGGGTGGCCTGGCAGGCAGGGCTCAGGACCGGCGACTTCCTCATCGAGGTAAGGCTGTGGTTTACTTCCTATGAGCCTGGTCATTACCTGATTCGAACTGTGACGTGATGCTGCAATACTGAAAGCTGTCTACCGCAAGGTGACAGAAGCCTTGGCATACCTATCAACCCGCACACACACACAAACGTATATGGGATGGAGTGGTTTTGAAGTTAAGCACTGTATCATCTTAAACTTGGATCGTATACACTAGACCTGGATTGTGTACACTTAATAATAAAACCAAAAGCATTTAAGGTGCAAACAATTATACAACTGCCCCCAAAATGGCTCACATTATTGAACTATTGAGTTAGTTTTAATTAGAATGGAAATTGAGAGGTGTTACAGTGCAGTAAATATATTTGGGTGGTGGAGGAGATTTGCTTTCTTGGCAGTGTTGAAGGTACAAGCATTTACTCTTTGCTTCATGTTCCTGCCACGTGTTTTAGTTTTAGTTTTCCTCTGAAAGTGTTTTTGATCTGACTGTCCATATAATGCACTGTTTTTGGTTTCAAATTATTTCAAAGATTCACATATAGTGTAGGTGTTCTAGTGGAACTTT
The DNA here is from genome assembly GCF_902713425.1 of Acipenser ruthenus. Classification (NCBI taxonomy): domain Eukaryota; kingdom Metazoa; phylum Chordata; class Actinopteri; order Acipenseriformes; family Acipenseridae; genus Acipenser; species Acipenser ruthenus. The sequence continues at coordinate 23,928,322 of NC_081215.1, forward strand.
TTTGTACATCTTCAGGTATTGATGGCAGACTATGGTGGTTTTACAGCACTGGACGTGGTCATGAGTTGTTATTTTACAGTATAAGCATGAAAACACTGTAGCAATAAGGAGATATAAATAATGGGCTAGTCTATATATATGAAATATATATGAAATTCAGAGATGCACTGTGGAATTTAAGCAGATACAGAACAAAATAAAGACATTTTGCTGCAGTGTGATATAACCAGTAAAAATCTCCATATGATCTTTGATCACTTTCTTAGAAAATGTCGTACAAATTCTGTAATATTTACAGAGGACAAAATAGCATGATGGAGTGTAGTTTTGCTGATGCTCCTGCTAAATGGGGCAGGAAATGATCAGGGAGAGAATAGCTGCATCTCTCTCTCTCTCTCTCTCTCTCTCTCTCTCTCTCTCTCTCTCTCTCTCTCTCTCTCTCTCTCTCTCTCTCTCTCTCTCTCTCTCTTTTGCTCTCCCTCCCTCCCTCCCTCCCTCTCTCTCTCTCTCTCTCTCTCTCTCTCTCTCTCTCTCTCTCTCTCTCTCTCTCTCTCTCTCCTGCCTGACTAATAATAACATACCACTTCTGGAGAGCACTTTGTACTTCCTCTGATGTGACATCACAAAACACATTGCGTCATTTGATGAATAAATGCAGTCTAAATAACAAGCATAAATCAGGGTTATCAAAAAACTACATTATGTTGTTTTAAAAGGAGTGTGTCGTTAAAAAAAAAGGCCCCTCACTTTAGATACTGTACCATCCTTGACCGACTGGGACCTGGTTCAAACCCATTTTTAATTATATTTTAAACCTGGAGTAAAGTTCAGTCTTGTAGTCTAAGTGCGTTATATAATAAATGTACAGTTTCTATCAATTCGGAATGTATTTTGCTTTCCTTTTTCAGTCAGTTTCATGTATTATCTTCCCCTGTCTCTAAATAGTGAATGCAGGGGTGCATACTGTATGTAACTGTGGTTAACAGGCAACCGAGAGCATGGCTCACGAAAACCGTATATTGCATTTCTAAAATCGGTTTTCTCTATGCTTTATACAGCGTCTTGGAATTAGAGAGTTTGGAAATAAATAAACTCCAACTTCTTTTCATACAGTTAAGCTGAAAAGTATGGATGTTAATACAATCTCCAAGTAATTTGATTACAACCATAATAGTGTTGTAAATGACTGCATGTTTGGATTCCTTAGCCTATTATTTTTTAGTCTGTTTCTGCCCAGGGGTTTTAAAAGCAGAATTATTTGTGAAATGCGGTGATTTGACATGGTTTGGTATTCTTGGATTTGTTTAAAGTGGCTTTAACAATGATGCATATCACACCATTTCCAGAGTGCCATTATGATGCTAGACTACATTTTCAACTAGCCATAACGCTTTTTAGACACCTTGTAAAATAGAAAGAGCATTTGTTGAATTATTTAATCAATTGCATTGGTTTATACTCCTTTAAGTGTGATCTTTACTTTGTGACTGTGTTTTTCTGGGTGTGTGTGTGTGTGACTCTGACTTTCATAAATTGTTGTGCAATTTTTTTCCCCACTTGGGAACAGCAGGCTGGTGAACAAAAATATATCTGTGATTTTAATACTATGCAAGGGTTGATTCAGATTCTAAACAGAAGAGATTGTTTTCCATACATTTTTCTGATTTAACCAAGAAGTGTGTGTACATTATAGATTCATGACAGTATTAGTGGATTCATTTAGAATCTTTTTATAAAGATTGGGGATCAGGAACAAGCTGTTATTTACACAAACAGTTAAAAAGCAAAACTGACTGAAAACTATGTTACACACCTAACAATGGCATTACATATTTAGCAAATATATATGCATCTGTGATCTGTGGCCCATGAATTAAAACAAACAGATAAAATATCTGCTTGACCCAAATTTCAGATTGCATTTATAGATTACACAATTAGCTTGGGACAAGACTTCAAATACTTAACCGATTTTTAACGTGTTAAAATTTAAGACACAATGCATTTTTTGGTTCTAGTCTAACAATAATTTCAATCATGCTATTAACCTCGCTACTACAACTCATTTTTTTTGTTTAGTTATTATTTGCTGTATTTAACCTTTTACTGAATAATGCTCTACAACCCATTAGTATATTTTTCCAGGCAATGCATATCATACCATTACTCGGCAATTAATTTACGGGAGCAACTAAACAACACTTCCGTGAAGATGGACAGACACATCAGTTACTCAGACGCTTAAGAGATCAGATTAAAATGGATTAGTGCTCCAGGATTGATGTGTTATTGAACCACCGCATAACACTTACAGTGAGTGAGAGAATAGGGATGGATGGCAGTGGGTTTTGCTGAGCGTTATGAAGTCGGATGAAAAGCTGTCACTGATTTAACGGGCTACATAAGTCAGAGCTATAGTTCAAACCGTGCATTTGGTACTTGATTAGTTCGGAAATATATTGGTAAATTACGCTATCGTGTCCAGAGCACGGAAAAAGGAATGATTAAGCTAAAGCAGCTGGATAGTCTATCATATGCACTGATTTGGTTTGTTTTTGTATTGCTGCTATTTGTTATTATTGCCTGTGGTCTAGCTATGTTGAATATGTAAAAACAAGAATGGCTGTATCTGGGTTGCACAGTCGAGTTGCGGTGTTATTGTCTAGTACATTATATACCTATGGGACATCAATAAGTTGCAGAGAGAAGCCTAAAAAAAATATAAATCCTGGATTGGGAAGGGGTATAGGTAGATTTTAATCAGTTTGGGGAGTGACAGGAATAGCCATTTTTCTTCAAATCATTCCAGAACTGCTGTGTAAGAAATGTGTCATTTGTATACAAAGCAGCATCATCACCCACTGGCTGTGTTATTACTTAAATTACATTAACGTGCCAGACTGCTTGAACAGAAAGTCATAATAACACAATATTAATAAACCCTGGCTCCAAATTGTCTTCTTTCTTGTAGGGGTCATTTCTTACAATGTAATTGATTTATTTCTCTCCCTTTGCCTGTATTTCCCTAATTGCTTTTTTATGCGGCCAGATAATCTGATCACATCTCATCCACAGTCAGCATGATCCATGTGCTTCCCTTCCCTGCATGACAGCTTGAGCACAGCATGGGCCGGAGCACCTCAGCATCCCAGCTCAGCCTGCCGTTGCCATAATGTACCTTTCAGCCTCCCCAGAAATGCATTTCACTGCGACAAAGCAAAAAAAGAAATTTAAACCCAAATTGATTTATCGCTTGGGCCGAATCTCAGAACGGACCCATTTTCTGCAGTAGAAGATGGTAAATGAATACAGTGTTGTGAGAATAGTACATCGGTGTAATGTTCTTTTCAGCCCAAGCTGTATCTTTTCATCTCGTGAGCTAAATCCACTCTGCCTTCCCAGGAGACTATCAATCATGGCAAACTGTGTACCTTTTTTTCTAGCCACAACACACACACAACACACATCTCAAGTTTCATGCAGCTGTTTCCTAATAGAGGAGAATGTTCCTTCTCCCATTCCAAGTAAGTGACAGCGGTCAGAAGCTTACTTATCCCAAACGAACATTATTCTCATACATTGTTAACACAACTTTATCGTTAACACTGTATGATGTATATATATGTTTGTGGTTCGCATGCCAGTTTTGTTCTTGTACTGTAGTGCTTATGTAACACCACCAAAAAATGTACTGCAATTCGGTACAATGAGCTGCAGTCATTATTATCCCAAGTCTGCTACAAATTAATGAGAGCACTGTGAGACGGAAGTGTGAACAGAACAAAACTAAACAGGAATAGACAAAATTGTGTCTTTTTTCCCCGGCTCCCACATGTCCTGTGTGGGAAGGCATTCTGTCCACAAAACCCTTCCATTTCATCAAGCAGCTCCCTTGCCTTTTATTGCCCGTTCACTGCCTCTGCTCTTCTCTGTTCTTCCTCCATCTTCTGCAGCTTCTATCTGTTGCTGCATTCCAGCACTGTCTCACTGGACTGCTCTGCAGTAATCATCTTGTTGTGTGCACTAGATTTGCATATTAGCCAATAACAGCGCATCAGTATTTTATCCTTGCACATTATATATATAGATGCGGGAACCCTGCTCAGATGTGGACACAGCAATTTCTCAGATGTGGACACAGCAATTGCTCAGATGTGGACACAGCAATTGCTCAGATGTGGACACAGCAATTGCTCGCAACTGAGTTGCGCGATTTCGGGAGCAATTGGGTTGCGCAACTGATCGCTCAGGTGTGGACCGGCTTTAAATTGAATCAATTGCCTATATAGTGCGAGCCCTTTCCCTAAGCAGAGCCCATAACACAATCAGAGTTGAATGTGTTACTGTATCACTGGTACACTATAAATACTGTTCTAAATGTACTAGCAGTAACAACTTAATTATGCACATTTCTATTACTGTGAAAGCTTGTTGAAGAGGCAGTATGGGAACAGCAGCATCACATTGATAATTCATGAAAAGAACATGACTTGGTTTCAGAATAGTGCCACAGATGGAGGAACTGGAAGTCTTTATGTAGGGAATTCTCAAGGAATAAGGAGAGGAGGAATATCATGTAGAACCATTTGTGAGCACACCAGCAACATTATCAATCGTGTCACTGCAGTGAGTTGTGACAGTGCTGGAAGACTGATAATGAAAAAGTACTCGTACTGTCACCGATGCCTGTCCGTAAGCTCAGGGGAATGTATGGCTGTTGTGGAGTTGAAGTAGCAGTACAGTAATGTTATGTGTTTTCAATGTTTGTTTGTTTAGTTTGCCTTTGAACTTTGTGAGGCTGTGTCCCTTGATCACTCACAATCAAACATCCGCCAAATAGTGCGTTATCAGTGTGATTGTAATGGAGGTAGATACAAATGGTTTCATTTGAGAATAGTCAGTACACGTGAATGTACAATAAAATACATAATGCTTTCGAAACCTGAGAATGGCCTTCCTTTTTTTCTTTAAGCTTAAAGGGTTATATCTTTTCATATAAAATAAAGATCAATGTGAACATATTCTGGAGAAAAAACAATTCATTAAGTTTAGAAATGAATCATAGCTCCTGGGAAAGTCATAAGAAAAGGACTGAAAAAAAAAATCGGCATAGCTTTTCCGTGACTGGGTGTGTCTTTGCAACATTCCCTTGAATGTACACATTATGAAAACAAGGCAACCAACAAAAAGTAATGGTCTTTTTGTCTCAACAAACCCACCGTGTTTTATTTTTATTTTATATTTTTATGAAGGAGAATAAAACCAAGTAAGGCCACGTAAAAGGCACTTCTTCCAAGGGAAATGCCAACCTGAGCATCTAAAACAACGAAGTATGTGGTGCACTTTTACCTCTGCGTAACACAAAGCAACGGTCACCTAGCAACCAGCAGCACATTGTCTCTGCACAGTGATAAAAGCAGGACAGCTGCTACAGCTTTAAAAGCACACTATTGAGTTGGATGATTAAATCTAAACATGTGCAAACAGGGGGTGGGGGGAAAGAGAAATATGAGAGATCACGGGAATGTCTTCACTCCAACCTCGAGTGAGCGATCCGTGCCTCTTTATATACACTTATGCTGGGACTCAGTAATACAGTAGCAAAAATACACTACCCTTATGAAAAAGTTTGAAAACCATTAGGGTACCATTGTATTGTATAGATCTGAAATAAATATTGCACAGTAGCACCGTAATGGTTTACCATGTGTAGGTATTTGTGGTACCATTTTATGAATGGCTCCTACTATTCTACGTTATGTGCTATCACTCAGCCTCAGTAAAGAACCAACAAATTGCCATGAAAGGTCATTTGTGTCAAAGTAAAGCACATAGCCTAAATACAGTAAAACTAAATAGCACAAACATCTTGGTTCTTTAAATACACACCAATAAACATTTTAAAATCAAGAGTGACAAATATCAGCTCCACAAGACAGCCAATCTTCTCAATCGAATGTTGCAGTATGTTTATTTTGTTTAGTGTATGAGCTCTACACATTTTGATCTTGTAAGCATTGCTGTATCTTTTCCAAAAGTTGATTCTTACAGTTATTATGACTGGGTTTCCTCTAGTGAGTGTATGGTACTATCAGCTTCAGCAAGCAGGATAATTGATTGAAACCAGAAGTATTAGACTCAGTTGCCATCTGCACTCAAGAATAGAGATGACCATCTGAGAACCTTATTTAATTTGATGGAGCCGTATTTAAGGGCTTCCACACAGCAAATCTCCTTTGAATAAAGGATAAGATACACTGCAATGGAGGTACCACTTCAGATTCAGATGGCACTGACAACAGACTAACAAAGTGATGTTTCAGAAGAAACCTGTAACATTAATAACTGTCCGTCACATATTTAATTAGTCCACTAAAAGCAGACTCGTATTCTTAGGCGTAAGAATTGTAAATGGGACATTTTCTGACCTGCAGCTTCAAGTTGCTTCTTATCTTGATTGCTGTTAAGACTCCAGCACACCATATCACAGGCTGCAGGATGTGCAGTACTTCATGTGCTTCTACTTAATGGTGTTAGACCATTTGTGGTTAGGTAGATTAGGTTTGTGTGAAACACAGGCAATTGTTTTCTTGTTCTGGAAAGAACTGTACTGGCTCTTTGAGAATTCATTTTTCTTTGTTTAAATAACAAAAGCAAACATTGTACCAAGCACAAACATCATTATTACTCAAACAGCTGTTTTTAAATTTGTTTCGATGGGAGTCTTTTTCATGTGGGAGACGGGAGATATCAGTGCAATGCAAGGGGACAGGTTTTTGCTCAAGTTTGTTCTACTTTTTTCAAAATAGACTTTTTTTTAGCTTTACAAAACTAGTAAGCAATATCTCATATGTAAGTGAAAACCATTTCAAACACCCCAAGCTGTTTGTTTCTAGTAGCTTTTATTCCATTTAGAAAAAAAGTGTAGCAAACTCCGCGCTGGAGCAAAGATACTGTACTGTAAGCCCACAGAGTTTGATTTCTTTGCCTGGCATTCTGCTAACACAACGGTAAAAATGATCCTTCTTCAATGTGTATTCCCAAACATAGAGTAATTATTTCATCCTGCACATATTGTAACTAAGCAGGGGGCCCAAGTGGCAATTGAAGAACATATATTACCAGTTTACAAAATGTAACCATAAGGATAATAGATTAATATGGTGTCTCTATGCATAATTCATTAGCTGGTAAATTAAATGGTCTACTCTTCTGAAGCTGCCCATCAGTTAAACATGTCACACTAATTGATCGGTTTTTAAGAATACTGTGCACTGACAAAGCTTGGCTTGTACACTCAAAGTGCAGACGTTGGGTTCAGCAGGGTGAGGCAATCCAATGCAGAGAGAAAGACCTTTGCACCACATGGATCAGTCCGGCGTATTTACTGTAGATGATACTGTAGAGTTGCTACTGTGATGTGAAACAGATACAGATGTCTTTAGGATGTCAGACATTTGCAAAAAGAAAAAGAAGATTGCAAATTATAAGAAGAATAAGAATACGTTATCTATAGAACAGACTGAAAATGACAATATGGCCTTTAGATTGTACAGGCTATTGTTATATAACACTGGTACAGTCCGATGTTTAAAAGCAATGGCAGTGGCTTGAAAAATACATTAGAAGTTTCATGCCACGGGTAGGCTGGTGGGTGATGTCAGACTAGGAAATGATTGACACAACAGGCAGTACTGAGAGGTATGAAGTGCTGTTGCACGTTTTTAATAATAAATAAAAAGGTTGCACAAAACAAAACAGTAAATGGCACATTGGCCAATATAGACAGACAGATACCAACACTAAAAACACAACAAACACCAAACAAGTATCGTGCTGGTCCTTCCAGCATGAGTCACAATTGTTGTTTTATATTTTCAACTTTCCTCTCCTTCTCTCTCTCCCATTCTCCACTATGAACACACCAACCTCGAGTGAGCGGTCCGTGCCTCTTTATATACAGCTGTGCCGGGACTCGATTGCTAATCAATCATTCAGTTGAGTCCAGGCACAGTCTGCACATGAACTAATTTGTGCATTCCCCGTGCCCAAATACCACCAAAATACAAATATACACTTTAACTTACCCATGCTACATAATCCAAACTATACAAAATAAGACAAATACACTCATCACACGGTATTATTGCTGTTTAAATATATATATATATATATATATATATATATATATATATATATATATATATATATATATATATATATATATATATATACAATGATCGGGAGCACAACTGATTTTATACCAATAATCAATTGCTTCAGCTTTTTAACAGTCTCACACTCTACTACAAATAGATTTAATTATAAACACAATTATAAGGAAATAAGTTAAGACAATATTGCATTCTGATTAATAGACTTCATTATTTAAAAGAGAACATGCTGAAAAAAAGGAACAGCAAACTTTATTGATATACTATATAGTTTACAGGTTAATCAATGGGAGTTTAAACCATTATAATTAGTTCTGTATAGCAACAGAATCTGGATATTAATTACTGTTCTAATCAATACATGGATATTATACTGTGGCACTAGTACTGCATGTAATTGCATGCTTAAAAAAAACAGCATGCCCCTTTTTATGTTTTCATCTAATGGTCTGTAAGAAATGCCACTCACTACGTCCTTTCTCAAATTGTTTCTTCTTGTGTTCCAGAGGAATATATACATGCATATGGAAATTACTTTAGAACCCTCAAGTATGGTGAAAATTCTGAATGTTCCAGAACCTGTGTGACCCATTAAAAAACAGCCCTGTAGATGCATAGATACTGGGTGCCCAGGTTAAGGCTGAGGTTCCAAACATCTGTCACTTGCAGTCTTTGATTAAATTACAGATCAGACAGTGCCTGCAACACTCCCTAAAGTAGTTTGTGCTACAGTACACTGTACTTTACACTACATGCAGCACTGCTCATTAACAAACAAGATCTGTTCCTCCTAAACAACATCCCAGTTGCTGTTTATTCATCTGTTCTCATGCTAGGACTAATCAATCAATTCTAAAATGCTCTTGTTGTTTTAGTTTGCATGAGATTTATTTTTTGTTGTCCAGTATCAGTTAGCAGTGGAAGCAATTTAAAACCCAGTTATGGAGTAAATGAATTTGACCACCCGGGACAAAGCTCCTGTGGAAAGATTACATCATCAAGCTCTTCGGATTTACACTCAGGTCAGCTTTGATTGATTACCGTGCATTTTAAGATAAGTGCTCCGTGTGCAGAGTGTTTAATCAATACCACTGTGTGAAATTAAGGACACTGCAGCGATAAAACCCAATACTGTGCAAATTCTTAAGAGGCTTATTAGGAGGAGAGCTCAAGTTATTTTCCTTTCTGTTAATTTCTTTAAACAATACCCTGGCGTGAACAGTCATTTATATGATACACAAATAATGTCTGCCTGATGCTCCAACACTGCAGAGATCTGATATTGGTTGCAGATTACATAATAGTTTCATTGGATTTAATCAGAACTCAAGGTGGTACAGAGGATTTTGAAGATGCAAGGGAATGTGATAGATACCTACAGTAGGAATAACTGGGTTGAAAACTGTAAAGTTACTAAAGTCATTGTGCCCTTGATTGTGGGGTTTATTACTAAAGCTGTGGTTATTAGAAGATAGCTATACAAGAATGCCTTTCAATGTTATAACTAAATGGAAATATATTTCTTCACTGTGCATTATGCAGGATCTCTTATTACAAGCACATCACTAACATGAAAGTACCTCAATGGGGGGCTGGAGCAAAGCGTCGTTTTCACAATTAAAGGAACACAGTCTGGACTTGGCATTTTCAATTCCAGACCCCTGCTGTTCAAACTCTTGTACTATATTGGAATTCATGGGCAGGATGGTGACTTATGCAGGCCTATGGTTAAACAATGAAGCAGAAATGAAGGAGATGAGCCAGGAAATGTTTTTTTTTCTTTTTTTAGCTCAACAGTCTTCAGTTCCTAATATGACTTGTCATGGGACACCAGGGAACTGTGTCTTCACACATTGTATGCTTCATTTCCATCCTTGCTTCTATTCAGCCTTGTTGTGGTCATGGTGCAAAACACAATGTATATCTAAATTTCATAGCCCCTCATGCAATTAACTTTATGCTATGGATTATGAGCTATTTGTTTTTAATGTACAATGAATCAGTAACCATCAAGTTGATATTCTGTAGATAATCGTGGATATCTATGCTATTCATTTAATTTAAAGTTGTTTTTTTCCTCAACAGATTGTGGGATTCCTCTAAGGATGTATTACATAATGTTATATAATCACAAGCGGATACAATGTACAGTAACCTTTACGGTAAAAGCTGCAACGGTATGAATCTCAGCGTTCAGGCCTGGGTTGCACAGCACAGCTGATCCAGCAAGAACTGATATATTTATGTGGTCAGCCTGTTGGAGCCGGTTCTGAAAAGGCCACAGATCATCAAAAGCGTCATCTCTCGCTTCCTCTTCCTGGATGTATTTCATTCGTGGAATATATACGAACAATCAGTACAAGTTAAGCTCAATAGGGCAGACATCCCAGAGCGTGTGTGCATCTTCATTCTGTATTAGTCTATTCTGCATTAGTCTACTTCTGCGGAAATAAATGTTTATATTAATATGAAATAGCCCTAGTGTAGCCAGCCAGTACAACATGTTTTTATTCCTAAACATTTGTCCGTGCTCCTATGGAATGCAGAAAAATTCACTGACAGAATCTCAGTGTCAGTAATGTGCTACATGACGTACAGTATGTGAATAAAGTCAACAAACGACTACAAGAACTGTACACGCTTACAGCGTACATCTGTAAATCGTACTGTAATGAATGACCCCTACTGGCCGAACAGCAGTACCTTTTAAAAGTATCTTGTCACTGTTTCTCTGTTGTTGTTGTTCTTACTGTTGCTGTTGTGTTTTGCACTAAGCTTGTTTCCTTCCTTTCTAGAATATCAAGTTGAACTCCTATAGTGATCAATCACACAGGTGCCATTGTGAGCCTATGAAGTTTTTGAAGTTGAAGTGCATTGTTTTAGAAGTTGAGAGAAGTTGGATGCCCAGGGAGAGGGGATGCCTGATGGTAATCAAAGCCTTGAGAGAAACATTTAACATTTTCCTCTTCATATATATATATAAAAACATTTTATTTTATTTTTACCTCAGCTGTGGTCATTTTAGTATATATTTTTTAATGCCTGCCCATGACGGGTTTTTGACTATTTATGAAATGGTTGCCTGACAGATTTAGCAGAACTACTGTCTCATGGATTGCAGGGAGAGCCAAGCCAGTGTGGTTTGGATCCTGCAGTTCTGTCCTGGGGAGCCACAGGCAGTGCTACACTGGACTTTGCAGTCATGCTGTATTAAAGAGAAATGTCAGCTCAGATAGTTCTCCTTATCAGAGTTCAGGAACCTCTACAGGTCAGGTGATTGACGAGTCTGAGCAGAGACTTCCCTTGCTTGGCCTTGGTAATATCCATCACTGGTTCTGCTGGTAAAATAAGGTTGACAGGCGGAGTGGAGGTTGCCCATTGATCTCCAGTGCACCTAATTGTGTGGTAGTTCCGTGAAATACTGTGATTCATTTTTCTAATGTACAATAAGACAAGGTCATTTCTGCATAACTATGTTTTTAAGTTATCGTTGGTTACATTTTTCCATAACAGTTTTGAAGTATTATGGACGTTCTGGTTAAAATTGAGCCAGCTACGACAGGTTTAGAGCAGATGTAATTGAATGAACTGACATCAGTTTGAGTCTGTATCCTTTAATAATTTAATTTATTAAATATCTGCCAGCATCCGCTGGGACAGAAAAGATCATATCAGGGCAAAATAAAATGATGTGTACACAAATATAATTATAAAGCCATGGCTGAAAACAAATTGGTCATTCATTTCATATTAGCAGCAGGGGACAGGTAAAGTTACAATTGGGGTACATTTGCAATGTTCTCCTGGATCAGTAAACTGTATGTAGCCCTTTCAAAGCTGTTCTATAAAAAGATATTAAGGTCAGACAGATCAAGCAGTAGAGGGCAAGATACTGGCTTATTCTCTGGAACATTGGCTTTGTATTTTACTCAATGTCCTGCTGGTTTCTGTCATTTTGCATGCAATAGTGTTGAACTTTAAGTGTTTTGTGATGCAGACTCATTGTAGTTTTGCATGTAAGCTGTTGGTACTAGAGTCCCAGAGTTTAAAGAGAATAAATGAGAAACAGAGAAAGGATGAGCTATCCTATCACAAAATGACACTGTTCTACAGAGGAAGCTGGAAAATCAAAGTGTGGTCAGTCTAAAGAAAAATGTAAATCAGTGTTTATTTATAATGCTGTGCAAAATACTACAGATAGGTCTACCTGTTAATTCAGTGCTGGTGAGTTTGTTTCTCTGATATCGTCTTTAAACTTCTATTCACCCAAACTTAGTTACCAAACGTATTATTTATTTTGTGGCCCTAAGATATGAAATTGGAAGCATCTATCAAAACATTTTTATTCCAAAACAAAATTAATATTATAACTTGGACAATACTGATTCAAATTTCATTTTTGTATGACTTTATTTGTTATGACCATTTTGAGTTTATAGACAACTTAACCATAAATACTGTACTGTAAGAGAGATATTTCCAACCTTCCTCTAGAAACAAAATAAAAAGAGCCTTTCAGCAAAGGCTACTGTGTTTAGTTTCCGACAAACTGTATGGGAACATTAATCACAACACTGAGCTAACTGCTTGTTAGTGTTTCAATTCAATTGTCAACATTTGCTCTAATCAGAGCCCATTATAGATTAGTTGCGGGGGCTTTTCACCTAGGCAGTTCTGAATCAAAACCCCATTGGTAGAGAAGCCTGGGAAAACCCAGAGCAGCCCCCTCAGCTGTGGAGCAGAACAGAGGCTTTTCATCTGCAGTCATGTTAACCCTTTGACTTTCTCAAGCACCACATCCATCAGAGAAACAGAAAGGAAGATTTCTAAAGAAAGCGGAAGCCCTCTAAAATTCCATCGCCATCAATAAATGCCATTCACTTCATCTAATTAGTCCTCAGTAAACCATTTCAGTCCAAATGCATCTATTGAGCAGGAAGGACCAATCAGTGCCAAGTCACTGCCAACTTTGACATCCCTTCTGTGGTTTTCTTTTTTTTAAATACATAATTTCCATATGACTTGAAACTGGTCTTACTGTCCTATACTAATTACATAGGTGCTATGTAGTTACTGTAATTAATAATGCATACCATTTTTTTACTTTGGGGGGTTGGTTTGGAGTGATCTTAGTATTTTTATATCTAGCCTTGGTTTATATAGTAAGTGCCACATAATTAGTTGTTTTGCTCTGTAGATGCACTTAAATTAATTATATTCTTATATATAATTTTTCTCTGGTCGGCATGCACTATCTTAAATGAGGACACTGTTGCTTGCAATTCAGAATGTAGACCAGACGAGATCTAATCTTCTATAGTGACCATACTGATTGTATTTGTATTGATCCCAGATAGCATCTTGAAATGATCAGTTTCTCTGCTGGACTCTAGGTCATTTTCATTTGCTCTTTTATTTATTTATTTTTTTTTTTTTAAGAAAATCCAACTCCAAAAAGTATATCAAGTCAGCAATTTATTTTTTATTTTGTTCGGGTGGCAGGAGCAACAAAAACGTACTGCAATGTGCACTGGTGAAATAAACTCGTGTCCCTGATAGCTAGGTTCTGATGCAGTACAGTGATGAATAAATGTGTCACATGTGGTATGAGCCTTGGGCAGCCTGTGACAACCTGTACAATAGAAGACAGTATGGGGAATGGAACAGTTATTAATGATGGCAGATTAGTCTACCATAATTGAATTCACATGCTATATATTACATCTGAAGCATTTGGTATTGGGCCATTCCATGTTATTTTCCTGACCGCAGTTAGTATGTCAACAATTAATGCTGACCGTGTTTTGTGGGCCTACCTTTTACTGCTTAATTTTTCAGTATGGCAATGCCTTGAAACAACATCTATTTCTCATATTCAATTTAATTGCTTTTCCCCCACTCACAGCAGCGCAGTGCATTTTATGTGTATGTATATGAGATACTGGGTACAAGACCCTAAAGTGGAGTTGATTGGTCATGCCTGACACCCAGTTAAACAGATTGTATTCCAATGATGAGAGAGGCTGCGAAAGCTATAACCAGTTTCCATCTGTGTCTTCCTGCTTTTCCACAACGGTGTCACGAAACGCTCTTCTAACATCAGCTTTTTCGGTTGTTTCCTTGGTTACAGAGACTTGTTCATGTAACCTTTCTTACAGTACAGTCTCCAGTAATTTCCCGCCTATTTTGTTCCCTTAGGGGAAGCATTTGTAATTTCATGGGAAATCTACAGTGTAGTGTCTGTGATACATGGTCCAGGGCAGGGCTTTCTTGATTGATCCTAGTAAAAAAAAAATATGAAGTTTTGTCTGGACCACAGAACAGTTTTTATGTATCATTTTTTAAAGCCCTGCAGCTTTTCAAATTCAAGCCCAGGTTTCTGAAGTACTTAATAATGTTCTCCAGAGTGTTCTGAAAAAAGGACACCATTTCCAAGATGCTACTGTAAAAAATATATTTCTAGTGAATTTTGTATATGAAGAGAGTCAACTACAGCCAAAAAAAACACCTGGTCCTGGGGGAGCATCTACTGAAAAATGCTTGGTCCTGATAGTTTAATTTAAAAGCACCACGTTTATGTGTTCAAAGCCAGCGGCCAGAGCAACAACACAGAGCTTTCACTTTTGTGGGTTATGGATCCATTCACTTTGTTGTATATTTTCCGTATTCAGTGGCGCTTCGTCTTTATCCTCCATTTTATAGTACAAACAATGTGCCATAAACAAGCAATATATACACACAAAAATGAGCTATTTTAAGTACACAGTGACAATAATTGTACATAGCAAGGTAGATGTTTTATCCAATAGATAATGGGTTTACTGAAAATGTTACATTTTGTTGTTTAAAAACCAGGCTTTAAGAGATTATTTTCAATTATTTCTCCTAACCCCAGGTTTATGGGAATCTGCCCCCTCACTCTTGGGCACCACAAAAAAGGTTACAAACCCTGCGCTGTTGCTTGGAAGTTGTTTAAATAATGGTGTTCTCTTAGTTGTTTTTTTGTCATTTTTTTTTTTCAGAATATGTTAATAAAATACAGTTTTATATTCATGAAACTTTACCAGGCTCCTGGTGGATTATTAAACACAGTCTAGAACAGTCATGAATATCAAACTTTATTTCATCAATACAAATATACTTCAAGGTTGTGTATATCAACAAAATAAAAGGGACAGTTGACAGTCTCTATTGGATGAAATAACATTACCATTGTGGTGCACTGGCATCATTTTTAAAATAGTTTTTTTATCTGGCTGCATACAAACTAAGGCAAAACTTAGAAGAAGTAGTGTCTTCATCAGTATACCATTAATGTAATTCCATTAATGTCTACAAGACCTAGAGGTTTCATTGCACCATCAGGATAAGCCAGTTGGATTTTTTAGAATCTTTAACAGCAATGGGCAATCATCCTGAAAGGCATCAGCTACCTATTCTTGGCAGTTCATGGATTACCCCTGAAAACAAGTGGCTGATGCAAACAAGATGGGCTTTCAAATCAACCCCTTAGTTTCTTATTAGATTGACAGCTGGTAGCAGTAATCTTGGACTACCTAATGTTACCTTAGGCACTGTAAGGTAGTCCAAGATTAGTGCAAAGCAGAGTTTGTCAAAACAGCCTTGAGCATTTTTGAAGTTATGGATGTCTGTTGAGAAATCAGTCCTCTGTGTCATTTATTTACAAGTCTTCCCTAGATAGACCCATCTGAACGATCTGCATGTGCATATATACTGTTAATTCAGTATTTAAAGCTCATCTAACCCTAGTGTGATGAATGTAGCGAGATTAAATAATTAACCTAAATAAATCAAACCAGCAATTTCTAGATCCAATCTATAAACCAGGTTCTTGGACCGTAGCCTTTTGAATAAAGAAGATAAAACACATGCTTTAACCCTTGGGGGTCTTAATTACATCAGGTCCAAGACACTATAATCAATGGATAGATATATGGCATTGGTGTTATTCTTAAAAGGTGTAAATTAGACCTCTGAAGTCAACCTACAGTAGAAGCTTTTTTCTTTTGTCTTGATGGTGCAAGTAAATAATCTCTCCTTGGTGTATGCTGTACTAATCTTAAGGTTAATAGAGTGAAATAGCTATGGACTGCAGTAATTAATTTACTTTTTTATTTTTTTTAAATAAGATCCCATGGACATACAGTAAGAGGGTTCACAGTAATGCCATATAGACTGGTTTGGAGTACAGTGCCAGAGTGGGGAATCCGTCTTGTTTTCATGAATAACTGTACCATTAGATTTCTAAATTCCAGTTCACTTTAAAGTCAATACCAAGATCAATTGAAGAGATAATATACTGTATATATCTTTTGTATAAAGCAGCCATCCTGCAATGCATGGTTGCCATCAGCTCTGGTGGGAGCCCGTGTATTTTAGTCCCCTTTATATTACCCAGCCTCAGCTCTGATTTTGTGTGCCAGTTAAGCCCCTTAGGTGTTTAAATCCTTTTTTTGACCATGTGTTTGCCAGTACCATTTGCAGTTCTCCCTTGTTATTGTGCACTTTAGAGCAGCCCTCTCCTCAATGTTGGCTCACACATATTCTATTCCCTCAGGTTCTCTTTGCTGGTTAGAGCTAATGCCTGGAACAATTAGAACTATACTTAACATATGCTGAGTGTCACAATAACTACAGAGTGCATTGTGGAATTGTAATACCTAAAAAAATAAACTATAGTATTTTACCTTCAGATATTTAAACGTCTCTTAAATGTATAAGAAATGCAGAGTTGAACTTAAAATAAGAGCGAAAAGGGTACAGGATTAAAGTATGAGTGGTGGAATGTGAATTTTAATAATTGCAGTGGATTGGTATTTTTCCCGATACTGATGTGTGAGCCCAGACATGAGCTTTAATGACATGATGATCTGGATAACAAAACAAGTCGTTAATAATACACAGCTATACAGCAAACCTACACCCATTCAGACAGCCTGACCTATATGTTTTGAAGTATGTGGCTAAACCAGAATATACAGAACATCAGTACCTAGAAGAAAGCTAACCATCCTCTTCTTAGAAGTGTGTTTGAGATGGTAGCACCCATGACTATAGAACACACACATATCCAGATATGAGTGGTATCTTCTAAGTGGTTTGCTACAACTGCCACAGTTTTAACAGAGTTTAACCAAAAAGAGTAAAGGCTATGTGTTATCCCCAAGTGGACTAGTTTCCAGTTGTAAAACATGCCAAATATTTTCACTCTAGCTTCAGCAACACGAGTGTAGGTCAGTTAAAATGGCTCTTGTTGAAAGGTCATGGCACGAATTTACTGTTTTCTCTATAAAACACGAATTGTAATTGTGCCTTGCAGGCAGACTTTACAATCTGACTTCATTAAGTGTGTCGGCTAAATGTTGAAACAATAGTTATAGTTAGCAATTTTCACTGTCATTTTGACCTACAATACCTGTCAGAATATATGTTCAATTAATGTACTGATGAACTCCAAGGAGAACATGGAAAGGCATATGTATATGGACCTTACAATGTTAAGTTTTTAATTTTTATTATCTTGTGAATGGGTGGTTCCAGTACTTACACTCTGTATTTTCAATTTCAGGTTAATAACGAAAATGTAGTGAAAGTCGGCCACAGGCAGGTGGTCAACATGATTCGGCTGGGAGGGAATCACCTGATTATAAAGGTGGTGACTGTAAGCAGGAATATGGATCCAGAAGACACAGCTCGAAAGAAAGGTAAAAGCTCCTTTTTATTTTGAATGGCAGAGCTAATATACTGACTTACTTTAAAAGCATGCAATAATATACAGTAAATACTGTGTTGCTGAACTACTGTGTCTGGTTAGAAAGGATTTTGCAGTGCATCATGTCCTGAAATAGGTACAGTAGGAACAGCCGTCTTTCCTGTAAACGTGCCATGTGAGGGGGCTTTGGCTTTATTCGACACTTCTTCATATGGAAGCAAATCTAGAAAGCCAAGCCCAACAGTCACCTTCGAGTTGACACAATGCTTGCAGTTTGGATGTTACAATGTTGATCTTCTTAATCTCACGTGGTTAAATGCTGAGTCATCTTAGCAGAAGGGTTGACCTAAACTTGGCTATTTCAACGCATAAGCTGAATCTCCTTGTCAACGTAACCAGTCATCTGAATCCTTGGGGGAGTACATCTTTGAGAGTCACTCAGGAAGGCACTGTTTGGCATAAAGACTGGCAGAAAGTTAATGGATGAAACCTGCATGTTGGCCAAAACCTGATGGTCACCTGAAGCTAGAAAACAAATCCTGCAATGTTAACACCATTTGTAGACAACACTTCAATGCAGCTGCAGTAGGATGGAGCCTGAGGGACCTTGCTGTTTCAAGGAAGGAAGACTGTGACAACACTTTCCCCACTGTCCAGGTGGAAGTAAATGAGAAAAGACATCTCTGTGTGTCACCAGGATCTAACAACATTATACTGGCTTCAGATACTGTGTTAAGGCTGTGTTTGCTCGCTGCTATACTCTGTTCTCAGAGCTTAAAATGTAATTAAACGTTCACTATGAGCCATAGCCATGATCAAGCTAAAGCTCAAATAGAAAACAGTAATAGGTACGATGGAGAAGGAGCAGTATGTTTTGGAAGTTTCTATGTATAGTGCTTTTTGAGAAAGCTGGTTGCAGGTGATAATGTTAGAAAAATGTGAAAATTAACTGAGTTCACAAATCCAATTTATTTATAGCTTGAAAACGGCCATGTGATGTGTGTGACGATTCTATTGGAATTTCTGAAACAAATGAAAAAGATTTGGTGAAATTAAACTGTAGAAAAAAACAGATCTGTATTTCTTTCTTTCTTTCTTTCTTTATTTCTATCAGGATGATTGGCAGTTTTTTTCCCCCCTTAATTACTGCGTTTTTGATCATATGTATTGAAAATATAATACAGGTGCTGTGTTTGTTACTGAATGAAGACAAGTCATGTGCTTTAAAAAAACAGACTTCTTCAAGCACCCCAAAATGACAAAATCGGTTGCTATTATTGATGTTTTACAAAAAATAAAATGGTTTAAAAAAAAAAAAAAATCTCCCCTCCCCCCCCCCACTTGTTTCTGGTTTATTATTTAAGCACCACCACCACCAAAGAGGGCTCCATCAACTGCATTGAGCATGCGGTCTAAGTCTATGACCTCAGAGCTTGAGGAGCTAGGTAAGCAAGATTCCGTTTAAGAAAGCGCATGCTTTAATGGTAAAAGAGCCAAAGCACAGTGCACTGTTGCAGCTGCAGCATTTACCATGTGATTAGCATGGAAGGAAAAGTGCTATATAAATGATGAGTCACAGACAAATTGCATGCATCATGGGACAACCCTGATCTGATCCAGTGGACCATAGCCTTCTACTGAGTGATGCTATTAATCACGTCACAGATATTACTCATACTTAAAACACCAGCTTTTTAATGTGTCGTTTATTGTACACGCGTGTCCTTTCTAATATTGTTTTATTTTTAAATTTCTATTTGCCCCATCAGTGGATAAAGGTAAGCAGCAGGCAATGTTTTTTTTTCCTCCCACCTTCTTTGCATTTGTTCTCACATCATATGTTAAGACCCTGCTGTAAATTGGAAAATCAACATTTCGCACCTAACGATATCTATCTATCTATCTATCTGTCTATATAGATATAAAAATCACATATCCTATATTATATTATAGTATTATATAATATAGGATATGTGTGCTGCACGAAAAAAAATGATGGTATAGCATCACAATATGGCGGAGTGGTTTTCAGAAAAAAAAAATGTCTTTCTAGTCTCTCTCTGTCCTCAAGTGTTGTACCTGTTTTCTGAGTATTGTGTGTAAAAGTACCTGCATTTCAGAATGTTAATTCTGTACATAAGTGCTTCTGATTGCTAAAGTGTATGAGCTGCAGCGTTATTGGTTTGTTTTTTAACTGCGTCACTTTTTTTATTTTTATGTAGTCAGCATTTTCTTGTTCCAGTATTTCATTAGTGACTTTTTTGTTGCTTGTTAGTAATTTTGGTTGCTGGTTTACGATTTGATGTTATTTCCTTTTAGCAGGATTGTGGCGTCCTCTGTGACACTTATGTCCCTTTCAAACAGTCCGTATATGCATCTGATGTCAATTTTCTGATTGTCGTAGCCACTATAGATGATATCATCTTGCTTCAACTTTATTATGATTGGCTGAATCAGCATTTATTATTATTATTATTATTTATTTCTTAGCAGATGCCCTTATCCAGGGCGACTTACAATCGTTTGTGTTATTTCTTGTGTCCTAATATATTAGCATATCAGCCTCATGCTGTATGCACAGTAGTGTAATTTAACTTCTTTTGGGAATAGTACCCATTAATAAAAAATGACTTAACTTCCTTGCATTATATATTTAAAGGGGGAAAAAAAGGAGATGTTGGTACTGTAAGTGGTCACGCTGGCTTTTCACTGCAATATTGCAGATCTTCAGTTAATGTTGATGTCATCCTAATTTGAGTGCCATTGTGTCAGCGGAATTCACAAACACCTGCTTTTCTCTTGTGACTTGAACAGGAATGTCATTAGAGGATACTGTGTTGCTGAAACTGCAGTGCTTGAGCAATCCCTCATACTGAAAAATCCTTATAAATCTATAAATACAGTTATACAGTAACGGCATGTATGCCAGCACTGAATATGTCCTGCATATATGCAACCTTATGTAAATTGGTTTTGTTTTATGTTTTAAAGTTGCAATGTCCCATAATTTTTTATATACTGTATATATATATATATATATATAAAATATAATCTTAAAACAAATACATTTAAAACTACTTGATCCCTTTGTTTAATCAAATATTTTCTTTACTGAGCTCCAGCACAGGTTTTAGATGTCATTTCTACAGTATAACCTTCTTCTGTAGGTGGCTGCAAGGGCATGTCTGTTACCGTAGTTAATACGTACACCCTGGCAAGCAGGTTTCATGAGGGAGGTGAAATACAAAGAAACCGAACAGTCAACATGACTTTCTTTCGGATTCAAATACAGAATAACGTTCTACTACAGGATCTTTGAGAATGATGACATTATTTTTTACTCCTGGTCTTTAGTATTTCATATAATTCTTGTTTGCTGATTTGTGGTCAGCCTGTGAAGATCATATAAAGAGCTGGAGTCCATATGATTGGTAGATTTGTTAAAATGAAATATATTTCGATCTTTAATTGTTTCAGAGACCCAATCAATTCACTGTAAAAAAAAAAAAAAAAAAAAAAGATGTAAGTATGTTTACAGTCGATTAGCTAGCAGGTATTGTCTGCTGCGATGTTATCAATGCTTAATTAGAGCACCCATTAGAGTTCCCATTAGAATACTGAAATGTACATGTCTGCGTCGTGAAGTATATGGGGTTTGCTGATCTCAACCTTTACCCTGGGATTGGATGTCTATCTTGGCACCACTGTACTTATTGTGGCTCTTAAAGTGCCCAATAACTAAAACTATGAGAAATGTAATTATTTAATGCTGATGCTTTAATGCTTGTCTTCAAGAGATTTGTTATTAGTACTAGACTTTTGTATATACAGTAGTTAGTCAATTTGTCATTGAAAGTTTAGACTGTCTTTAATTTGCACTGTGCTTGATTAAACCATGTAGGGGCTAATTCAATTAACTTGTCACTGAAAAAAATATTTTGGGGGGAAAATGTAAGTAATTTGGATTTGGATTCAATCCAGTGCTGTAGTGGTAAATAAAAAAAAAGTGAGTAAACGCCCCTGTTTGGAGTTCAACAGATAGATTGAACAGATAAACATGATGTATTGTTATTAACCCTCAGCCAACCAGAGCCCCCACAACAGTTATTTCCCCTCTGTGAACAGTCACAGACCCGACGGTGGGCTTTATGTGAACAGTTCTGTTAGCATCCTTTCGCAGGCTAGGTTGAAGGGTACTAGCACCGCCCTGCAAGTCCAGTGAACCTAACAGAACATTAACAGAACATAAACAACCAATCACAGAACACACACACACGCAAAGAGAACACGCAGTCCAGTGACCACGCCCCCCTGCACGTGCCACAGTTCTGACTGAGAGCTCTCAGCTGTCAGTCTCATGCAGCAACACAACACAGATGCTCACTGTTAAAATACCTTGTCTTTAACCCAGGATTTGTATATCACAGGAGAGTGGAAATGAGTAAACTCTGTATCCCTTACATGAGAAGTGGGGGAATGCTTTATTGCCCAAATTAAAAGTGGGTAAATGCCATTTACCTGCGTATACCCCTACATCACTGATTCAATTGACACATCATTGAGGATGATTCACAATACAAAATGGGTCCACATTTTTCTTGAAAGTCTTCAAATTAACTTTTAGCTGGGAAAACTTTTCCCTGGTAAAAGTTAATTGAATTTCCACCCTTAATTGCTTTCTTTGAGTCCAGTGCTTTATGAAAATTAGTGTTACAATTGATTTTATTTTTTATTTTCAAGCCACCATGAGGAAAAAGAAGGGTGGTAAGTTTCCTAGTCTTCTTCTTCTTGTTTTTAACATGCTGTATTTTTTTCTTTCTTGTAACTAACAAAGCGTTGTTGAGTTTGTATTCAATGTGCTATTGGAAAACACTAATAATAACATCATACACAAACCTGAGATCATCGCATTTCCAGGGTTAAAAAACGCTCAAGAGATTTTGATTGATTTTGTAGAAAACATATCTTTCTGCTTCAGTAGAAAAAAAAGCCTCTTTGCACATTATTACGTTGAATTTTAGATGATTAAAAAACAAAACAAAATTGGATTAGATTCATTTGATGTGTTTTCTAAATTTACACTAATGTTAAGACAATAGGTTTTTCAATTGGTAGACATAAAAACCACATAAAAATGCACAATACAGATTTCGAGGCAAATAGTAGTTCAGCATAATAAATGGGTCAAAAAATAAAGGATAAAAATAAAAGCTGCCATAAAACCTCTACAGTAAAACATTCTTGTTTTAATAGTAGATTGTGCACCAATGCAGTCAATGTTCCTTCAGGAAAAATCAGACTTTCTTTAGGCATAGCAATATCTTGTCCTTCTTGAGTAGGCATTGACTCAGTAGGAGCCAAGTTGTTGCCATGGTAATTGTGCTATATTTGTTTGATATAGAAACATTCCACCTGGAATGCATAATCAAAGCCTGATCTCTCTCTCTCTCCCTCCCTCCCTCCCTCCCTCCCTCTCTCCCTCCCTCCCTCTCTCCCTCCCTCTCTCCCTCCCTCTCTCCCTCCCTCCCTCCCTCTCTCTCTCTCTCTCATGATTGTAATGCAGGATGTACAAATATAACAGACCTAGCAAATGTGTGTCATCGAAAGTATATTTAACATAATACAACATCAGTAAGCCAGTAATGCACAATTGTTTGTTTTTTTCCCTGATCTGTGATAACAATTGATACAGCGGAGAAGTGAGCATTGAAAGCATTGAAATACATTACAACATACAAACTGGAAGCAGAGTTAATGTCTGCAGCACAGCTTAAGGGCATGTATCATAGTGTAATATAGTGTGCAAACCGAGGCTTTAACTAATCCCATCCCGTCTGTTCCAAGCTTTTACATTTCAAAGAGTAATTCTATTCTGATAAGTATGTGGTAAAAAGCATTTCTAACATTTCTACTCTGTGTTACTATTTGAGTAGGTAAGCTTTCAAAAAAATGAAAGCTTGCTATAATAAAGTACAGGGGGAACTTGGAGAAACGGTTCTGTTTGATAGATAAGGAGACCTCTACAATGTCTGAGCGTTTTTAACCATGCATGCTGAATGAAACTATGCTAGAAGCGTGTGTAGACACACATACCATGTTATGTTATTATTATTATTGTTATTATTATTATTATTATTATTAATTTCTTATGTTGTATATATGTATCTCATAGGAAAATAATTCAGAAATCCTTTAGCGTTATTTAATCCAGCAATGCAGTACAATCTCCTGTTTAAAATGATTGTTGTTCAAAATGCATTACTGAAACCCACAGTATGCTTTCATTTGTTTATGATGCTTCCATGTCCCACACAGACATGTAATGCAAATCAGTTAGTTAGCACAGGAAGGTCCTCATGAAAGCGAATATGGTTTTTCTTATTTTATTACCTATTATTAAAATGCATCAATTAACCTTTAGCTTTAATATAAATTGCCAGAAACATGTCTCTTTGGTACTGGGGAAATGCAGTTCAATATTAATTCTAAAACAAAGCATGATGTGGTGTATAATACGTGTGTAAACACGGAGCTCAGAGATGTGCCCCGTGTGTTATAATCTGGATGGATAACCTCCCCGTCAATTGAAACGTTTAGTGTGATTCTGTATTGATTTTCCTGTATAGTATATAGCTAAGGATGATCTTTCATATCTCCTCTATGATACCTGGTACTTAACTCCTTTTCTTCGTTTTTGTGTAGATGCTCAGCCTTCAAATATTGAGGGTCTGAAGAAGAGGATTGTTTTTCAAGTCACACTAAGTAAACATTACATGCATGGAGGCTTAGCAACAATGCAAGCATGTTGTGGAACAGCAGCAAAACATTGAGCTTGCACGGCTTTTACTTAAGAATGTCAGTTTTATTCTGTAACCTGCATTTTGGAAGGGATGCTAATTCCTTGGCTTGATGATTCATTGACGTTCTCTTGAAACAAGCATGAGCATCGGTTCACCTGAGTGTGTATTTGTTTTACAGACAAGGTGGATGAAACCATGCCTGCCTCTAAGCCTAGCAGAACCGGAGACAATGTGTCAGTCGACATGAGGGTTGCCACCATTAAACAACGTCCCTCAAGCAGGTGTTTCACTGCTGTGACCGACATGAATGTAAGTATACACTGTAAAGTTGCTTTTCATTCTGTGCATGATATAGATTTTAAAAAAAAACTGTATTGCATGGCATGCATGTGAAATTGGATCGCTGCCACAAATGTATTAGCAACAAAGACTGACGTGATGGCACTTGCTTGTTATTTTGAAGAATGCTGCAGTGTTTATGAATAGCTGAATGGGTATTAACTTGTTGAATGAAAGCTTTGATTTACTCACAACTAGGAGCTCACTGGGATTGAAGATGCTGCATATTTGACTGTTTCATAATCAGAACATTTCAAACTGGTTACTCATGATGATGTCCTGAGCAAAAGTGATCTATTTCTTTCAAACTCTGTTAATCTGTGGGAATTTTAAATGTTAAATGTAATATAAGGCCCATAGGCGGCATCTGAGTCTTTTGTTTGGGGAGGCTATTCCATACTTTCCCCCCTGCATTTATTGAACCCAACGATGTACATTAAGATACAAACATTTATATATATATATATATATATATATATATATATATATATATATATATATATATATATATATATATATATAAAATTAAGCCTTGCATTATTTTTTTTTATTACTCTGTTACTAGTGAGTCTGAATACTAAGTGTTTCATTCATTGTGTTGAGTTTGAAAAATAGTCGGACTGACGGACACAAATAAAAGCTGTAAACCGGATTCATTCTCCTGCGTCTTTTTGAGAACTTGTACTGTAAATAATTTATAGCACAAAACAGACCTCTAAACCACTCAGGGATGCTACATATAGTTGACTTTTTTTTCCAACATAAGGCGGCCAAATAAATTAAGTTTAACATAGCACTAGCTTGTACTTTAAAACATGTTATGCCTATTTAAGCAAATTAGAAAAACAGTAAGGATAACAAGCTGTACTGTTTTTTAAAACCTTTTAATCCGTTAACCTGTTCTGCAGTCCTACAGTACCTACACCAATTTCGAACACCATTTCCACCACTTCACACCAATTTAAATCAATTATTAATACTGACTATTAAGCTTCTAAACCTACTATCGTACTTATAATCAAGGGGCATTCAACGTATTTCATAAGGTTTATTTGCAAAAAAAAAATAACTGCACTCTTACCGTAAACTTTCAAATATCCATATGGGGCTCAGATCGTCGGGAAGGGACATTAAACCTGCCAAGCATCGTCTCCTCGATTGACATTGAAATGCAACTAAATCCTGTATTTTTGGACCTTGGTGATACTGCAACAGGACCGTCACAGCCTGGTTTTCCTGTGTATCCGAAAACTGTCTTTGGTAAGCAAAACCATTCATTTTCATCAGAATATTAAAATACGTTTTATTTAAGTAAGCAGGCAGATGTGGTGTTCTGCTTTCCTTGCAGAAACTTTTTCAGAAGCTCAAAAGACCCCGCTTTGACTGAAAATGGAGTGAAGGACTGGAAAAATCTAAAGAAAAAACTTCAGAAACATTTGTAATCTTGCACCACTAACAGTGTTCTGAAATGTGGCATTTGTTCAAACAGTCGAAGGAAGTAGGTTCTGAATGTAGCGTCACAGTTATCAAATTCTCACAAAACGGTGGTGCGTGAAAACAGGCAGTATGCTACGAAAATATTTTGCCACAAGTTCTGTAAAATCAGATTCGGATCAAGCTTTTTGTGTATATAACAGCAATTCGAATAAATGTAGAAATTGTGAAGAGGATGTTCCAGGGAAGGGAATGAGCGAAAAGGATTCAGAGTTTTCGTTGACTGCCTCCTGCAGCAGTATGGGGGGCTCAGATCGGCGGGGAGAATGGACGTTAAACCAGCCAAGCATCGTCTCCTCAAATGACATTGACATGCCAACTAAATCCTGTTCTGCAGTGTTGATTCTGATATCCCAGCTGCACCAGCAGTCTGGCGGTTGCACAGTAGGAAAAGGATAAATATGCTGCTTTGCGCGCTTGCGGGAAAAAAAAAAATCTGTTTTTTTTGTGTTGGTCACAACAATTTCTCGTGAGGGTTTGGGCAATTTATTTTGGGGAGGCTTAGCCTCCCCAAGCCTCTTATACACACCACCTATGATAAGACCCATATATGTAATTCTTAAAGCTGCAGTGGTACAGTAGTACTCAAAGAGTGCAAATTTGCAACTATGAGCTTAATGCAGTAGAAACCTTGAATTCAAGAAGATTACAGGTTTAAATCCTTTCTACTGAACTTGGACATAGTAGCAGCCCAACAAGCTATGCAGACAGATCATTTTTTTACATAACGCAATTAAAAAAAAATGACTTGATGGACATTACAGTCATACAAAGATAATTACCACACAGTTACTCGTCTTCTAAAAAGCATAATTTCACTACTTCAACAGAAATAACTTTAATGTAAACGAGTGCATTCCATGAGTTATTACTCCACCTTCATGTGACAATTCTGCAATTGCAAAGGGGGGGAAATATGGTCATAAATTGAAAACTAAAACATTTAAAAATCAAACATACTGAGGAATATACAGGCCTGGGACAGACTTGGTCAACCGTACAAAAGAATGTATGAAGCCTAACAAATCCCATTGCAGTAAGATGCTTTATACTCTTTGAGAATACGTCTTTCTTGTTATTATAATGAATGTGTACTTTATTGTTAATGAAACAGCATTAAAAAGTAATAAAAAAAAAAACCCAGATGCGTATTGTATATGTGTGGTTCTTTCATTGTCTGAATACAGAACATCAGCCTACTAGGGATTCTCCGCAGCGGTCCAGGAACTGACATGCTTTCTTCTTCTGATTTGCAGTCAATGTACGATCGACAAGGTATTGCTGTTGTGCCGCCCACAGTTCCAGGAAGTCCTAGGAGCCCTTTCCTGGGAGTGCCGCGGGGTACCATGCGCCGGCAGAAATCAATAGGTAAACTCTCCAAGCTCTCTCAATACGAACCAGTGTCTAGAACAAATTGCTAGAGCAATTCCTGAATCGCAATATGTTGACCTCTAAGTGTTAATTTGTTGAATAAAGGTAGCTAGCATTCATATAGATACAGAAAATAACAACCAGTATAGTTGTCTTTCTAAGGTTGATAAATGGGTGGATGGAAGGCTTGCTAGATTAAAGATCATTTGATACAGTTGTGTGCGTAATCAATGACTAATGGAAAATGCTTTTATTAACAGTGATTACCCTTTATTTGTTTTGCTCTTTCCCTTCCCTTGTTAAGCTTTGTATTCATTGTAACTGGGAGCTGTGGGGTTTTAGCTGCATAACCTTTTCCTTTAGGACTCGCATCTGCAATGCCAGCTTTGGGGCCATCTGTGTGCAAAAAATGCACATATAACATTCAACCAAAAACTGATCTTTTAGAAAGCTTACAGGGAACTACTGTAGGTCTTAAATGCAAAGGCTTTAGAAAGGAACTCCTGTCCAAAGCTAGGCACTGTAAGTCATAACAGTGTAGAAATGAAATATTTGTATTTGTTTAACATTTGTGTGTTATTTAAGTCAGCATTCACAACTTAATCAGGTTGCCGCTACAGTGATCTGCTTAGATCAGACTACAATACAAATTCAAAAATAAATAAGTGAATAAATAAAACTGCACTAATAGAGGTATGTGAGGCTTTAAACTTTAAAATCCTACTGTACTTCAAAAAGTTGAAACACCAATTCAAATATGTATAGCTCCTGTGCTTGCCTCCTCTGTAAGGGCTATAGATGCCCCCTATGGCTTTTTAATGAACTTAAAGGGTTTTGATTGTTTGTTTTTTTCAAGTAAATTTAAATATCCTAGCTGATTACTCATGACTTAATGATTTAGCACCTGTTGCGATGTTTAAAAAACATTAAAAAAAATAAAATAAAATAACACACCACCTGCTCCTGAAATTAACTTCATTCTTAATACCTCCAATAAATTTGAATAAGAAAACTATTGATCCAGCCGCTTGCATGTGTTACAAATAATTTGTTGTAGTCATTGATTTCATGTTAAGATTTGAAATGTGTTTGTGTGTGGCCCGGCTATTACAAATTGTTGGAATGTTCTGTACAGGGTTTTGTGCCCAGAAGCTGATTCATTAGTGTACTTAAATGTGCTAGTGTGCCGTCTTTTTCTTTTTTCAAAACCCATAATAATAAAATACAGAGCACAGTCATCCTTTTAGCTGTCAGTTACATTAACATTGTTAGCCACAGCTAGATCATAAGTGTAGCTGGCAGAGACACCTTGATAGTATACAAACCTTTTTTTTATTTCTACCCATTTTATCTAAAACTAGCACTTATTGTTAGAAACATATCTTTTTTATGTTAGAAACAGATCACTGTCAAGGAGGCAGTGTGGTCCAGTGGTTAAAATGCAGGGCTTGTAACCAGAAGGTCCCCGGTTCAAATCCCATCTCTGCCACTGAGACTCACTGTGTGACCCTGAGCAAATCACTTAACCTCCTTGTGCTCCATCCTGCGGATGAGATGTTAAATCAATGTCCTATTGTAAGTGACTCTGCATATAATGCACAGTTCACAGCCTACCTCTGTAAAGTGCTTTGTGATGGTGGTCCACTATGAAAGGCACTATATAAAAGATAGATATTACAAACTGTGTAAACTAGAAATAGTAAGTGGGCAAAAAGTGTATCATTCCATGACATTAAATTGTATCCAAACATTGTAAATATATTCATGTTAAATAGATTGAAATACATCAAACAAAATATTGAAGATTGAAATACGTCAAACAAAATCACTCTGAAAGTCCATAAGTTTGAAACACAGTGGCTGCCAACTGGACCCCGAATGGAGGCTCTCAGTACACCTTTAGTAAATCGGCATGTAAAAATATTTGGTGTGGTATAGAGATGACAATCTGAGGGTTTAGTCAATCAGAAGGAAATCGCTTGATTTTTCTTCTGTAATGAGGCCATGATTTATTAAGGCCACGATTCTGTAACTAAGATTCCCTTTTTCCACATTTTCTTTATTAAGATGGCGTGACATGTTTCTAGTTTCATGGAAAAAAAAAAAAAAAAAGTTGTAGTAGTTTTTTATTTAAACGGGACCAACTAAATTAGGTTCCATTTGGTTCTAGTATAAATTCACTGGGGACAGATTTGTTTTAGTTATCTAGATGTGGATCACATCCTCTTCTACTTAGATGTTGCAGAAAGGCTCTGTATAGAAGATAATATGTATGTGTATGTATGTGCTGCAAGTTAATAAAAGTCCCTTTTTCACCTTTTTAACCAGGAATAACAGAGGAGGAAAAGCAGTTCCTAACCCCGCCATTGCTGAAATTTACCAGGAGCCTCTCCATGCCAGACACGTCAGAGGATATTCCACCTCCACCAGAAACCTCCCCACCATCTCCCCCTTACAACACCCCCAAATCTCCGACAACGAGAGGCTATGGCACAATCCGACCTGGCTCCACCCAGAACTCTTCATCCAAAGGCCCCACTTCCAACAGATCAGAAAATGTTGGGACCATGAGGAAAGACAAAGGGATGTACTGCAGACAAGATTCTGAACAATATGACGCAGAGGAAACTTACAAGCAAAATGCTTCTTCGCAGCAGAACTTCAGAAACCGAAAGGGACACATGCCAGAAAACCCCTATTCCGAAGTAGGGAAGATGGGGAACAAGGCAATGTATGTGCCTGCCAAGCCAGCCAGAAGGAAGGGGATGCTGGTTAAACAATCTAAAGTGGAGGACAGCCCGGAAAAGACATGCTCGATTCCGATTCCGACTATCATCATCAAAGAACCATCCACCAGCAGCAGTGGGAAGAGCAGCCAAGGCAGCAGCATGGAGATCGACACCCAAATGACAGAACAGCCGGGGCATCTCAGGCCTGACAGCTTGAATTTCACCAGTCCATTTGCAGCTGCCATAGCTGGGGCAGTGAGGGACAGGGAAAAGAGACTGGAATCCAGTCGGAATTCCCCAGCTTTCCTTTCCACAGACATGGGCGATGAGGACATAGGGCCTACACCAACCCCAAGGCTCAGGCATTCCAAATCCATCGACGAGGGAATGTTTAGCAATGATGAACGTTTAAAAAATCTGATGACGCCCGCCCTGCTGGAGCTCCCTCGAGGTAATGTTACTGCCTTCAGCACACCTGAACTGTCCCGTCCAAGGGATCCTAGTAACACAAGGACAGTGAATACCCCTTCTAAAGCTGAGAGTTCAGATAACAGTGCGGGAGCTATGAAAAATTACAATACAAATGGAGGTAATTATGTGCATCCAGTAACAGGCAAGGTGCTGGACCCTAATTCACCCTTGGCTCTTGCCCTGGCCGCAAGGGACCGCGCAATGAAGGAACAAATACAGCCACCCCCTGCCAAAAATGAGCCAGGGAAGGCAGACCTTAACAAACCACTCTTCATCGACACCAAAATGAGGTCGAATATAGAGAACACCTTCCCTGTGATGGCCACCATGAGCCGGCCAACCAAGAAGGGAGGTCTTCGGAGGCAAATGACTGAAGCCAAGTATGACATAGAGCCAGCAAAAGAGGAGAAGAAGCCAGAGGAGAAAAAGAACATGCTGATCAACATTGTGGATACCTCACAGCAGAAGTCAGCAGGGTTACTGATGGTGCACACCGTGGATGGAGTTAAAGCAGAGGAGAACAACCTCTCAGAAAATGAAAAGGAGGAAGAGGCTGTGACTCCTGACAACGCACCAGCAGAGCTGCGAGACACTAACCAGGTGGTCACGGAAAACAAGCCGCAAGGGCTAAACCCCCAAGCCGCTGCAACTCCTGCCAAAACCATCATCACTATTAGCTCAGTGGACGAGCCAGTTGTTTTGCCCTTCCGTATCCCACCTCCCCCTCTGGCTTCAGTAGACATCGATGAGGAGTTTGTTTTTACAGAGCCTCTGCCTCCCCCACTGGAGTTTGCCAACAGCTTCGATATTGCAGAGGACCAAGCAGCAGCCCTCTCATTAGCTGATTTGCTAAAGCAGAGGAAAAATGAAGCATCTGGCCCGACCTTGGCACCATACAACCCCCATGCGGTGGCAGCGGCTAACGCGATGGAAAACAAAAAGCCTCTTGGCCTCTCGAACTGTGTGCCTCCTACCTTTGTGCCGCCACCCCCCGAGAATTTTGACAACGTCACGGACTCCGGGATCGAGGAGGTGGATAGTCGGAGCAGCAGCGACCATCACTTGGAAACAACCAGCACTATCTCAACGGTGTCCAGCATCTCCACTCTGTCCTCTGAGTGCGGAGAGAACCTGGACACCTGTACTGTCTATGCAGATGGGCAAGCATTTCTGGTTGACAAGCCTCCCGTACCTCCAAAACCAAAAATGAAGCCCATAATTAACAAAAGCAATGCACTTTACAAGGATGCCCTAATTGAAGAAAATGTTGACACTTTTGTGATCCCTCCCCCAGCCCCTCCCCCACCCCCAGGAGGTGCTCAGGCAGATGCTCTTAAAATCACACAGCAAAGGACCTCAAAGCTCTGGGGTGACCCACCAGAGGTACAAAGCCCACCTACCCCAGACCCCAAGGCCAATATCATTAGTGAACTGAACTCAATATTGCAGCAAATGAACAGGGACAGGACTACCAAGCCAGGAGATTCTTTGGATTCTCCCACAGGGTCCAGAACAACTAACTTTGGAGCAAGGTAATGAATCCTCTGCGCTTTTAAATTGAATTGTTTTTATTTCTTTTGGAGTCTGCTTTCCTATTTAACTTATTATGATCTGTCGGTTGATACAGCCACTTTCGAAAATGTTGTTTTTTTAAAGAATTTGCAAGCGATTTAATTGTTCTTCTAAGGTTATACATGTGCTATTTAGGAGTTGGCTTATAGGATACTATTTTGACAATGCATTTATCAAAGTTCATATTTGCAAAAGTGTCAAAATGGTTCTGAATTTTTTTAATTGACTACCGGTATTTTAGCTATTTTACTAAGTTCCATCAGGAACCGGCTGTTAATTTTTCTTCTTGTGATATATTAAATTAACTCTTCCCTTTTTAAAAAAAAGGCACCTCTAGTTTACCTTGGTTTTTAAGAGAGATGGGAATTTCGAATAGTTTCCTGTTCGAATACCTGAAATAAAGAATAAAAGGCAAATAAATACATATGTGTACTACAGCAGACAGCATAAAAAGTGTAAGCCGCTAAAGTTTAAGTTCACTCTTCGGAGGAACCGGCTGGGTTCATGAATTGTACAAACAATGTCCAAGACGAGATTTCTTTGTTCAAGTTACTTGGTTTATTCAACCTGTATATAATTCAAAACACAGAACATACCTGCTTGTACTTTTAATGGTCGGTGCAAATGTTGACGTTACTCCATCCATTCACAGAAAGTCACCAGTAGATGTTTTACATTGTACTACTTCCACACTGTTTTCTCATTAGTCATTGTGTTGTTCTGCTTAGCATTTAGTATGTCTTTAGATTCATCATGAAGCTAAATTAGCTTTCTAATTTCAATGTTACCAAAGTTTGGCTTCCTTTTCAGCACTTGCTATACAAATTTAAAGTAAGCCGTACTCCCGGAAGCTGTTTCATGACTGCCTAGCAACAGCGTCTGTGTGCAATCATTACAAGGGAACTCAAGCGGGGGATCTGTTAACATTAGCTGAAAACAAGGCAACAATTTCAAACAGAATACATTTACTGTAGAATTTTGCAGTTACAAGCATTGCATGATTAATTAGGGTTGTTACATTTAATATGCCAATCTCAATCACATGAACACTCAGGGTTTAACACTGATTCTGATCACTTGTGAAGCATCAGCATTAATAAAAAGATGCGTTGCTTCTACTAGTAGTTAATAGAAGTATTTGTCGTGTACTCGAATATGTAATATGCTATTCAAATAGTTTTGACTTTTTATTTTCGTGTAATCGTGTATTCGACTGCACTGACCCATCCCTAGTTTTTAATATTCTCAGTTGAAATGCTTATCCTCTGCTAGTAGTCTGGCATGTGTGACACCAACTTAATGCCTCGATGTGTATGTGTGTGTTTTTTTTTCATTATAATTTTACTTAAGCTTGGTAGAATATACATTAATTGGGAAACTCATGATCATTTATATTACAGTAGACCACATAATAATTGTATGTGCCATTTATTGAGCCATAAGGTTATAACTTGTGTTGAAAGATAAATGAAATTGCACTTCTATGCAGTTCTTTATGTGCATTTACTAATATATAGTGTAGGGGTGGCCACTGCTGTGGTTCAGATCTACTGTACAATAAAAATGTGCAAGTAAATAGATTTAAAATGACCATGAAAAATGAAGAGCTGCACAGTGCTGTGCATGTGCAGGGATCACGCGATGCATTTTCTAACCCTTCAGGGTTAATCCAATTTGGAACCAACTGGGAATTATGTAATAATGTTTCCATCTCGCATCAAATTCTTTTGAGCAGAAAAATACAAAAATGCTTCTTGTAGCATTTACAGTGATTCCGTTCCACGATCAAACACTCAACACACACACATACTGGCATATTTATTTCACATGTAGCTGCATCCACAAAGAAAAGATATGACTTTAAACTCCATTACTGGCTTTACATCATATATTTTATACATTTATGTATTTTAAATATATTGTTTATTGCTGCAGATTGTAGGATTTATATGCCTCGTATTTCATAGGAAAATATTGGTTGAAAGATTATTGGAATTCTTTTCAGTACTTCCTGTGGAGGCGGGGATAGCATTTCGTGCCCCAGAATGAAACATGCCTCCTATGGATACTATAACTCATCCAATTTCCTAGCCAGCTGTAACAGAAAGCAGTGTGGCACACTGTGGAGATAAAGAACTGCACATTGAAGAGCTTTATGGGCCAGGCTGCCAATTCCATCAACTAGAGAGGAGGGTGGGGTTTCAGTGACATCAGCTTCATCTTTGTCACTGTGTGCTAGCAGGTGAAGTCTATGATGCTTTTCTCCAGAATGGCACATCTGACACTGACCTCATCTGAGCATGGAAATTCTGAAGGACCCCAAAATCATTCACCATGTCGGCATGCGTTGCTTACTGATTTCTGTTGCTGCCCCCAGTCATGGCTGAGATCAGGTTTGACTGAGACTTTAAACCTTTAAAAACTCTTCATAAATAAGAAGAAGAAGAAGAAGAAGAAGAAGAATGCTCCCACTTTAAAAGCTATGCCATTTTGATTTCCTCTTGTTGGCTTTCATTTGAACTGCAAGTGAACCTAGTTGTCACTATCTGGCTTTATTACTACCTGAAATCTACAGTAGTACTGTATAATTATGCTTTCAAAGATTTTTGTCAGTACTAATATAATTAAATTATCCAGAATTTACTTAACTCAGATGAAGACATGTAACTAAAGGGTGATCTTGGAACAATTTTAAGTAACTGTCTATATTAAGTATAAGCATTTCCTAAATTAAGAGCTCAAATTATATTATTTCATGGTTTTGATTTTCTGTTAAACAAGATCTCGAATCTATTATTAATAATAATAATAATAATAATAATAATAATAATAATAATAATAATAATAATAATAATAATCATCTCCACTGGCAAGCAGCAGATATGGTCATTTCTTTGTACATGGCCATCAGCTTTATACAAACATAACCGACTTCAATTTAATTTTACATTGTTTGCTTGGGTTCATTAACCATAGCGTTCTCATTTATTTAACATTAAGTTCTGAAATATTTGATGATGAAAACGTGATATCCCTAAGACATCATGTACTGTAATTTCACCAAGCAAAAATAATAAAGAAGAAATGGCTATTATCTGTTCATTGACCGAATGTGGTGTTTAACAAATGTGTTACTAGAATAACTGCTTCTACTAAATCAATATTCTCTACTTGTGTTTTTGCAGTTCTACTTTACATACATTTTAATGGCAGAGAAGGCATGCTTTAGCTCAAAAACATCACTTCCTTCACTGTAAAATTGACATACAATTCATTTGAGCCCCCGGTGAAAATCTGGTTCTTAATAAATCCAAGGCCCTAGGTTCTGTACCCCAGGCCATTGCCTGTTGGGATGAGAAGGGACACACTGACTGCACCTGGTGCCACCATTGGGGCTTCTCTGTGAATTCTGGGCATGTTACACAAAAGCTGTGTGAACCTGGATCATTCATTAAACCCTTTTCCTTCGACAATATTTTAGCTTCAACCAAAATTAGCATGACCTTAGCGTTCCAAATGGCATTGAGCCCCGTTATGACTTTATGTTTGTTTTGTCAAAACTGTGGGTTTTAATATACGTTACTGTACTATAGGTTGAAATATGTTGATGTGGCTTGGTACCTGTTTTTCTATATGTAAATTGTAAATTTGTATGAACTGCACCAAGCTTTGCAGCACTGTAGCTCACTGATTATCTTCAGCTGGCCTTGTCCCAGTAACCTGAATCCTCTATCTTCAGGAACACAAAGTGAAGCTGAGAATGTATTTAAAATGTGTCAATTGAAGCAGGTTTAAGAGCAAGACTTAACAAACAGATATGTAATCAAGAAAACATTGAATTGTTTTGTGAACTGTTCTGTTCAGCATGTACAGTATAAGCTCTTCCTTATTGCTTATGGACCTTATGTAATAGTGTGGAGGCTGGACGTGAACCAGTGACCAGGGCACCGGAAGTAAGCATTCTCAACACACTGCAGAAGGGCCGGGCTCGCTTGCATTCATGGTTATCGTTAATGACAGTGTACAACACTGCCTGTTACATTACAAGAAAACAAAGTAAGAAGTAAAAATACTGGTTAGCGTTCAAAAATCTCTGAACTGGTGTGCCTATAGGTTTGTCTGGTTTCAAGTGAATTTATTAAGATTACTATAGATTATGTATGAAGCCTACAGGTTTTATCAGTAGTGCAATAGTCTCATTGGTCCACTAATCACCTTAAGTTTGGATTTGAGTAGGAAAAATCATCCACCCAAATAAGACTGTTATATTCAGCAGGGTTAAAGCCTCTGACATTGTTTTCAACTTCATGTATCCCAGTCACCTTCGGTTCTTTCAAGTGCTTAATCTGTATTTTAATCATATTTCTCTGTGAGTATTAAATGAAGATATTTATAATACAGGATTATTTTTTTTTCCATTCTGCCCGTGAACGAAACGGTTGCTTAGCAACATAATGATCAGAGCAGCCTTGAGGATTGGATGAATAATGTCAGTCCGATTTAACACAGGATGAACCACACCACTCTGGGGAAGGAGGCAGGCATGCAACCCAGGGGTCTGAGGAGTTAGCTACAAGCTAACATATATTTCTTGTATTTATTTGATTAGAATTGATTTGCTTTTACCTGGGATTTAATTAGTTAAGGGGTAATATGCACTGCAGAAGGTGTGTGTGTGTGTGTGTGTGTGTGTGTGTTTTATAAAAATAGATGGATATAGATACAGATTCCCTATGCCTAAGGCTATACCTCCATCACGGGACCTGTAATATCCTGTAATATTCAGAAGAAAAAAAAGAATCGCTACAAAGAATTTGCGTTGTAGTTCCGTATGACCATTTAAGGAAGTGCAGACTGCGTTTATGTATATATTTATGTATTTATTTATCTCCCAGCTCTGGTGTTAGAAGAGACCCTGATTCAATAGTATCATTTGAACATAATCATGGAACCTAATTTCTTAGTTGCATGTGTCTTTTGCTAACCAGTTCTGGTGACGTGTCACAAACTGTCTGTGTGAGGATCTTATTATATCACTATTATATAGATGTGAATATTGTTAAATGTCCTTCACAGTGATTATTGGTATGCTGTCCGGAGCCTGGTGGAAACTCTGACAGATCTATTTCAAACCCACTCAAAATACCTGGCTTTACAACGCAGAAGCAAACGTGCAACCCTCTTGCTACTGCATTAATCATGCGAAAGATTCTGTATGAGAATGGTGATCTAAACACCTTTTATGTTCAGTGTTTCTAGCAGTTAGAGTAATTTCATTTATTCACCCAGGAACTAGGTAAAGCATTATTACTTGTCCATTACATTAGTCCTGTCCATTTTTCATGCATAAATGACGGCATTATTTTATCACTTTGTTTGTGGTTAATGAAATGCATTAGAAATAATATTGTGGTGGTCTGTTTTGAGTGGATTTGTCACTCAGTGAGGGATTTTAAACAGAAAGTAGTGGTAGCTTTTTTGTGCTATTTAAAATAGATAAAGGTGTTTTTTTTATTGCTTTTCCCATCCCCCCGCCAGTTAAACAATGTAATTGCACCAGTCTGCACTGGGAACCTTTGTAGGCACTCAAAGAGGAGACAGGAATTGTGCGGGCTCATGGACGACTGGGGTCAAGAAGCATACAAATCACACCCAGAAGATGTTTAAATGTACAAAACTTTATATAAAGCACATTGTAAAATGCCATCAAATGTGTCATGTTCATGGTAATTGCTCTTATATTGTATATGAGAAAATACAGCACAAATTAAATTAATTCAAACCTAAGGAGTACAGGTGGAACATTTTCAAAGCACATGGTTCATCCAAAACCTCATGGTTTAAATTCTCACGTCATTGTCAGCTTTCAGCTCTGCCTTCAAAACAACCAAATTGTGGAGATAAATAAAACAAATTTCTATAGACTACTTTTGTCTTTAACAATAATGGAATTACTTGTCTCTAACCAGGACAATAGTATAATATCTTTACTGCAGTTTGTATTTTCTTTATTACGGTAATGCTATTTTATTAAAAAGCAGAACATTTTTTAAAAAAATCGTTTTGAAGGTAATTAAAGCATATTCATCATTTGATTTCTTTATTTCTTTTCCTCATTTTATATGACGATTCTGTTTTTCTCATTCCATCCTGTCACTTCTTGTTTGCTTCCATGACCGATGCATATGAAGAGGTTCAGTTTGAAGAGATGTAAGTTCACATTTCAAAGCACACAAGGTTGGTAACTTTGTGCTTTTATTTTGAGAATGTTCTTCGGTGTACCCAGATGTTTTTATTTTTATTTTTTTGCTGTTGTTGTTTAGTGAAAAGTGGTGGTGAGAGGCATTTTAACTGATTATTCATATTAATGACATGCAGAAGAAAATTAATTCAACTTTCCCTTTCGGAGAAAGCGAAATAAATAAATAAAATAAATAAATAAATAAATAAATAAATAAATAAATAAATAAATAAATAAATGATAATAATGATAATAATAATATTAATGATAGGGGCTTTAGCAAAATGATCTTAATGATTTCAACATAAACCAGTGGATCACAGTAAACTTTCCCAAACTATCCTTTTGGGCAAAAAGAGGTTTGGATGGGCATACAGACTGGACTGCTCCCTCAGCCCCCTAAAAGGATGGATCCACTAGGGCAGGCCCAGGGCATGGTTGCAGGGAATGTGGGGAAGTTGCTTGTGCTATCCTGCTCTGGGGATAATTAGAGAGGACTTCAGTCTACTGTTCTGCCAATCCACCACCTTTCATGAGCACCAACAAACAGCGCAGTTACAATATTTAACAACTTTGTGGTGCCAAACCCCAAATACCAATACAATTTCAATTGAAGTTGAACAATAGCAGTAAAGTAGGAATTGATTGCACATAACTAATACTGTAAACCCCACTGAAGGACAGTATGGAGCACAATTCACCATTAACATCCATTACAGACTAAACAGACATCATGATATCACGTAGCTCAATTTAATGGCACACAAATAAAAGGGGTTTACATTAATAGTCTAGCTTATGCTTTCAAGTGTGTGTGGAGAGTTACATAAATTGTTAAAATGTTACTTCCCAGCACAGTAAAAGAATTAGTGAACTTCCTACTTTGCTCGGAATGTCTTTTGTTAGGAATACCCATCAAAAATAGATGACAGTACAATTACAATTGTATGTGAGTTCTATTCA
The DNA here is from genome assembly GCF_902713425.1 of Acipenser ruthenus. Taxonomy (NCBI): domain Eukaryota; kingdom Metazoa; phylum Chordata; class Actinopteri; order Acipenseriformes; family Acipenseridae; genus Acipenser; species Acipenser ruthenus. Next base: position 23,968,209 of record NC_081215.1, read on the forward strand.
GGTTCCAAGAAATGTCAAGTTAAAAGGATTTGCCAAAAAGCAGGAATGGATCAGTGGATGAGGGGGTGAGAATGAGACACATATAACCCTTTAGAGAATGCTGGACGGACAGGGTGGGGTGGGGTGGGGTGGGGTGGGGTGGGGTAGGGTAGGGTGGTGTGGGGTCAGGGGGAGTGTAATAGGTTTAAATGGATTGACATTAATGTACACACTTCATTGACATTACTAAAAATGATGTGGATTTTATTTTAATTGACATTAACCATTCTGCTAGCTGCTGTGCCACCACGAATTGTAAATGCTTCATTGTTCCAGTATGTCTTTTCATTTTACAACATGCAGACGTATGGCTAGCATTGGTAAAACACTGAAAGAGTATAACAAACAGAAGCTTATAGAGGCTTATCTAAACTTCTGTTTGTGTTGCTAGTTGAACCAAAAACTCAACTCCATCGAATGCCTTAAAATAAACTGATATGAATTAGTTATAATGTAAGGGTTATGATTTCAAATGCATTATTGATGACTGTGTCATTAATTGAACTGGAATGCAATAAGAAATCATAATGGGGTTCACACATTATTATATTGAAATGAAGGTCATTTTTGTTTTACCTGTGAGTGAAAAGTGTTGCCAACTTCCTTGAGGTCTTCATCAATGCGGGTCTGTTTTATTCATTCAGCACACTGTTCTGCTATAGTTTGCTTTCAGAGCTGTTCAAGAGTGAAGGAGCACACCTCTGAAAAGCATCCCAAGCTGCCACTGATTGTGCAGTCTAAAAGCTCAGTGAGGCCTGAAAACGAAAGGGAACAGCAAGCAAAAGGTTGACAGCATTGGGTCTCTCGTGAGGCTAGGATTTAGATGCCCTCACTGGGCAGTGAATGAAAATCTAGCACTGCCCACTTCATGCCCAACCACCTGACAATTGTCCAGGTGCCTAATGGATTGATACAGTTTTAAACCGTTTTGTACAGTGTTCCATTTTTTTGCAAATTTTTTTACTCTACGCATTTAACTGGTAAATAAGCTTGATAAGATTGAAAGTAGCTGCATCTGTAGGACTGCACTGTACAGCTTTCCTTCCCTGCTAAGATCCTTTTGATCTCGCAGCAGCTGGGTCACGGAAAGCTTTTTCTGAGAAGCATCCAGAGAGGAAGGGAGTTCAAGTGAAACGCAATCTTTAGCTGGAAATTACAGCTGTAATTTATCTGAAACAAAGTGCTTCGGAAATGTTTGCTGACCTCTTTTCTTAACCTTATCTTTATAGTTCAGTTCAGGCTTAATGAGGTTCTAACTCAATTGTGACCGTTATCAAACATCTGTTATTTAGAATTCAACCTATAAAGAACAAGCTAGTGAAATGTAACCCTACGATTCCTAGTACTGCAGTCTCTGCAAGTAGTTCTCTTCCAACTTTGCCTCTCTACTTCATTCTGGCAGTGCCAAAGGGGGTGATAACCAAGCCAAATTATCCCATATAAATAAGTATTAGATAAGTGTTTTCAATGATCACAGAAAATAGTGAAAGTATTTAAACCATAATGCTGAATAAACAAGTAACACAGTAACCCGATTGAACATTTTGAGTCAGTTGAAGGTTTAGGTTTTATGACTCAATAATAAGTAAGCAAAAATACAAACAAAATAAAGGCGGATACATAACTTATTTTGTGGCACATGCAGTATGTAACTGCTTTAGTGCCATCTTAAATGTTGAGGTAACTCTTCTGTGATGGATTTAGGTGCTAATGAAAGGTTGTTTTAATCCATCAGCTCTTTTTAAAATGGTAAGTGCCAATTATAATAAATTATGTGGGGGTTTTATGATATGGACTTCTGTCCACCGGGGGCTAAGTTTCATACCCAAGCCTCCAAGCACCATTGGCGAAAAGCTACAGTAGTACGACTTCTCCCCCTGAAAAAAAAAACTATTTCTTTATACTTGTATACCTATTATCACGCAGCTGAGACAACAGTTTATATGAGGGGTATTCAAAAAGCCTGATTCATTATGCTACTCCCCTACCTAAGATCAGTGCACTGCATCCAGTGCTGTTTAACTGCCTGCTGGCTTCTGTACCAGTCTTCTATAACCTTCCAATGTGTCATTGAAGGAGATAGCTGTTTTATAGCCTGAGGAATCACCTGTGAGTGGTTTTCCTTAGAAAAGTGCCCAATTAAAGTTTGTCTTCTTTTTCAGCAGACAATGATAACACATCAGAAGCAATGCACCCAAGGTCAGATGCATTGAATGTTAAAAAAGGGATTCATTAATTGCTAGAGAATAATCACAGATTGCCCAGTCTTGATTCCAGAGGGCCATGCTTGGCACCCTGAGCTGATGCCTGGGGCTGGGGGGGGGTGCTGTCATGTGGCCGGGGCAGAGATACTTTGAGTGCAAGTCTCCGTCTGTCCGTGTCTTGTGCTCCACTTAACCTTTGGGTGTTGAGTTTTGGCAAGAAAGCAAAGGAAATAAATGTTTACTCTCCAAGCGCAGTCGCTGTTTACCAATGGAAGTTATAAATGTAATGTATGATGTTTTATTTTCATTATACACGAAGGATGAGCCCCACAAATGCAATGATAGCATGCTGAAAGCATGTAATAAATAGCTTTTTTTTTTTACAGTAGTGATCTAAAAGATTACATTTGACTAGTTAATAATACAAATCTATACAGTAAACTGTACTGAGATCTTAATGTGTTGTCCTTTACAAAATTCTGATTGTATTGGTATTTAATGAATAATACATTTTATCTAATGAAAAATGTAGGAAGAAAAGTTTAGGATTTAGTGGTGTTTGCCCCTCAAATCAAGGAAAAAAAATGATATGGTGGCACCCATTTATTTTCAAAACCACTTGCTCTAAACATTTGTCATTCTTTTTCATTTAGATGCAGAGAAGAAATACATTTCCATAATTAACATGTATAATTTGCTGAATGGCACATTCTTATATGATTTGAGTATTGCAAAATACAGAATTCTTAGGTTTTTCAATATGAAGAGCAAGACTTTATCCAATACTATACCAGTATTAAGATTGATAAGCTGACAATAAATCAGAAGCATTGTACTTTTAATTGAAATAGTTATATAGTAATAGCGATATAAAATGAATACTGAGTGAATGTGATTGGGATTAAAATACTGAGCTACCAAAATGCTTCTCACTCGGCAGCTCGGTAGAGCTGCAGCATCAGGGCTGCTTAAACGGTTAAGTAAGAGCAAGCTTTGTATGAGAAATACACTGTAAATATAGATGTGCAGGATATCATTTCAGACTCCCATTGCATAGCAGGTTGAGCCGTTCCAGCTTTAAGCATGAGCTAAATTAGACACTTCAGCTTAATTAGACGCACTAAACACCTGTTGATGTATTTTACAATTAGGGCTTACAGGAAAACCTGGCATGGCTCAAACTGCACACAATGACAGTCTTACGTTATTCCTTTGTGTGTGTGTGTGTGTTTTCTACACCAGTCTGTATTTTGATTCTAATTCCCCTTTTCTGGTTTCTTCCCTCAGGGTTGCAGATGGAACAGTTACTGCCTCAGGTACACAGCGGAACACTATGGCCACTTTCACAGTCCGTCCAGGATCAAACCAGCCAGTGACAGCACAGAACAGGAACCCAGATAGCAAGACAGGAACGAGAAGAGCGCCCAGTCCCATGGTCTCTCCAACGGAGTCGATCACTGAAGTGAGGGCTTCCTCCCTCCCGCCCTCGGCCTCCTCACCCACACTGACAGACGTCTTTGGCACCTCTGCCCCACAGACTCCCGTGGAGAGGTTCAGCCTGGGTGCAGGCCGCAGCAGGCCCCCTTCTCCTGCGACTTCAATCCAGCCAGTTTCCAACAAGCCTTTTTCAACCAAGCCAGTCCATCTATGGACTAAGCACGATGTAGCAGACTGGCTGGAAAGCCTCAATCTGGCAGAGCATAAGGACACCTTTATGGACAACGAGATTGATGGGACCCACTTACCAAACTTACAAAAAGAAGATTTAATAGATCTAGGAGTGACTAGAGTCGGGCATCGAATGAACATAGAAAGAGCATTGAAACTGCTTTTAGACAGATAGGAATGGGCGATTCTTACCTGCAGGACTCCATGCTTCAAAGTTCATCCATCGTTCATTTGATTTCAAGTGTGTAATTATATTCACATTGGTTCATATTGGAGTATATGAATTATCATATCCTTAAGAGCTACAATTTGAAATAATTGTACAGTTCATTAATAAGCACAATAATTCTAATGAAAGTGAGTGGTTGTTACATTGAGCAGCCTTCCACCACTGCAGAGGGAAGAAAAAAAAACCCTGAAATTCCTTTTTAGTGATTTAATAGAAACTTTTGCTTTGGAATAATAAGGACTTTTTAATCAACTTCATTTGGATGCACCCGAACCAGCAGAGCTGTACTACGTTTTCTATCTTTGTTAGAATTTCTTCAGAATAAGAATATTTCTTCAACAAAAGGGTTATATTAACAATGCAAGCTGTTCAGAAAATTGTCTCGCTCCTCACCTATTTCTCTGGAAAGAAGATCCAGCTAAAATATATGCTAAGCCCATTTATTTTTCCCAGCATTGTGGTGTTCTACTTTGGGGGGGAAGAAATATTTTTTGCATCTATTTCACAATTATAGGGGCACAATTGTAGCAGTTATGCTTTGTCTTTTCTTTCTCGTTCTGTTTTTTTTTTTTTGTTTGGAGATTTTTTTTTTCAATTCAGTATATCTATTCAAGGCATTTGAGTGTCTGAAAAGTGTAAAATGTAAATTAATCATTATTGTCTTCCATAAGAGTGCAGGTGAATGATAAAGAGTAGTGAACTCCAAGGGCCATTGTTTTCACTTCTTTTTATTTTTAAGTATGACATTTGTTCTTCAAAGATGTGCCAGAAAACATGTATTCTAGTAACCAAAATTACGTTTTCTAGACATTTTTGAGCCACTCCCCCAAGACTAATCTGTACATCCTGTTATTTTTAGTCAGGCGTATTGCTAGACAATTCAGTGAGTGGCCCTTTCTCATTTAGTTTTATTCTTTAAAGAGATTTGTGAAGTTAAGAACTTTATGAGATTGTAGATAAAGAGAGACCACACACTAACTTTGCTTTAAAAAGAGGTTGAATTTAATTCTTTAGTGCAGCATTATAGAAAATATTGCTAGTTACAAAAAGGCCAGGTACAGTATCCACTGTCAGTTGTCAGTCAGTCCTGGAGTATATATACCTACACTATATTGTGCAGCTGCTGTGTGGGTATGGAGTGATCTTGAGATCTTATGCTGCAATCCAAACATAGATACAAAAATATTCACCAGATGCGGTTTACAGCATCCACCTTGTAAAGCATTGTGTTTATTGAACTGATGACTCATCTTGAAAATGGAGGTCTAAGACAGGAGAGAATAGCTGTGTGTAAAGGGGTTATATGTTTCTGTTGATAATTAAAACCACGCTGGAATATGCTAGGTGACCTGAGCACTTTCAGAACTTTCTTAAATATGAGGCATCTGAGGTGCATGGTGATCCTCAGCTGTATATTCAGATCCCTGGCTTGTGATATAATATTACATTTCAGTGGCTTATGGTAGATGCTCTTTGGCGATCACGCTTTCCTGACGTCTTTCTCAAAGAATTATGTAAGTGGATTAAATCGCTTTCTTAATATTTTTGGCTTTTTCACATTAAAGATAGCTCTGACCCAAATTACTTGGATCGGGCTTAAATCGCTGATCTCAAACACATTGCATTGTAAAACTTCATTATAATTGCAAAATCAGTTTACACAAAAATGTAAAAAACACTGAATGTGTTCAGCTAAGAACAGTTTGTTTTAAATATAGCACACACTGAGTTGTTCTTAATCAGAGATTTAACACAAAATATGTATTTTTTAAATTTTTGTTAAAGGGTCCCACTGTCATGAAAGACCATGTCTTTGTTATTTCCGAAGAATCGCATGTGCTGGGCACAAATGTAAACTGGTCAGTCCCTTCTGTGTCAAAATTGAGAATATTGAGCGGTGCTTCATAATGTGGCGTCTTCGCTGGTTAAGCAAGCAACAGGTATGCAATGCAGAGGAATATATCTCAAAGCCATACAGACGTGACTCCTATGATAGTTTTTACATTTGTGCTCTTCATTTGTGTGGTGCATTGGAGAAGGAAACAGTCGTGGTTTTGAATCCATAAAAGAAAAAAAAAAGGCTTTTATTAAATATACTGCTTTTATATATAAAGGCTCCTCCAGAAGTTCAGCACAATAAAAAGGCATGAAGCTAGTTGTTATCTGAGCTGTTCTTTGAAAGCGTGCAGGGTTTTAACAACAGGCTGTGTTCCTTTTCCAGGTCTGAGACAACAGCAACTTTCAAACTAGTCCCTTCTGTGTGAAAAGTATTCCTGCTGTAAGAGTGGGTTAGTCCAGGGGTTCCCAAACTGTGTGTCGCAGTCCAGAGTGGGCCGTGGGAGCAACAATATTCTATGTATTTTTTTTTAATACATATAATAACAAAAGGCAACAATAAAATACTAAATGAAGAAAAAAATCAGATTCAAATGAAAAAAAGAACAATTTAGATTAACTTTATTTACAGTGTTACAAGGTTTAAAAATGTTTAATTTGTATTTTTTTCTAAGAAATGCTAATAGTGGGCCTCAGGTAATAGTTTGGGAGCACCTGGGTTAGTCGGGTTTATGTGAGTAAAGCTGAATTACCCATGTGTACTTTTAATATATTGCTAAAAAGGACATTTTCTGGGGGCTCCCGAGTGGCGCATCCAGTAAAAGCACTCGCTAGAGTGCAGGATGCTCTCTATAGTCTGGACGTCGCCGGTTCGAGTCCAGGCTATTCCACAGCCGACCGTGGACGGGAGCTCCCAGGGGGCGGCGCTCAATCGGCCGAGCGTCGCCCGGGGGAGGGAGGTTTAGGTCGGCCAGGGTGTCCTCGGCTCACCGCGCACCAGCGACCCCTGTAGTCTGGCCGGGCGCCTGCGGGCTTGCCTGTAAGCTGCCCAGAGCTGCGTTGTCCTCCGACGCTGTAGCTCTGAGGCGGCTGCACGGTGAGTCTGCAGAGTGTAAAGAAGCGGGCGGCTGACAGCACACGCTTCGGAGGACAGCGTGTGTTCATCTTCGCCCCTCCCGAGTCAGCGCAGGGGTGGTAGCGGTGAGCTGAGCCTAAAAATAATTGGGCATTCCAAATTGGGGAGAAAATAATTGGCAACGACTACATTTTTTTAAAAAAAAAGAAAAAACCCCCCAAAAAAACAACGTTTTCTCCATAATGACATACTGGATGTAAAAGTTGACAGATGTAAACAACACCAATCATAAGATTTATAAATATTAATCCTGGAAAGGGAATACAGCCCTCCTATAAGAGGATTTACAAGACAAGCTGCTAACTAAATAATTTTTAAATAGATCTTATTTTAAAAACAACAGAGCTTCAACAAAGCACAGTATTTTTAATGATTTATAGTATATTATATGGAATTTTATAAAGGTATGTGGAACTAAGGCTTCTGCATCCACTTTGGAGTATGGTTTGCCAATATATATATATATATATATATATATATATATATATATATATAATATATATATAAAAGATAAAGCCCTAAAGATGTATTTAATTATATATATAATTCAATTTATGAGGTACAAAATTTAAAAGCAATATTTATATTGAAAGGATCAGCCTGGTCATTATTTTTAAGTTTATTCATTCTCTCTCCAAATGCTACAATCCCTAATTTAAACTCTTTTTTATTGTACACGACACAAGTTTTGGCATATGACACATTGAAGTAACTGGTGATGGTAATTCACCTGCATCTTTTACATATTGTAATTACAATTTGAAAATTAAAATTGCTTAGTATGTGTATAATGTGTGTATAAATTACCAAAATCTCACAGGATGTAAATTATGTAAAACCTTCCAGGCCCCATTTATAGCAAAGGGTCTGGGCACATTTTACGCTAACATATATATTTAAAGAAAATGACTAGCTGTGACTGTTGACAAATTGATTTTTTTGGAATTACATATCACTAAGCTCATTTATTTGCGGAACTAATTTTAGAGCAAAATAGTGGATGTGTTGAGTTCTAAATAAATTAACTATCGCCCAGTTGATCTGGCAATGATTATGTCTGTGTGTCACAAATCTCATTGCTATCCTCTTAGAGGACAATTTAAATTTGGGTTCTTCTTTCTTTTACTGATTCTTCATAGATATTAACATGTTTCTCGCTCTATTTTGTGTAAAGACCTGTGTTCATGTTATATATGTTGCTGTAATTTTGTGCTACAAAAAAATCCTCTTTAGGTTTAATTTATATATATATATAAAAAAAAATTTAATAAAGAAAGAGAAGTTCCTGTAACTGCACTTTCCCCCAAATCCTCAATACTACTGTATGGCAACCAAAATTACTGTAAGAAATAAATATAATAATGCTCTACGGTTGTATTTCTTTGCCACCTTTTTGGAGACCACTTTGATTAACTAAGGAAATATTTACTTTTGTTCAAGGGAGATACAAGAGTAATTATAATATTCAATGTACAGCACTCTTGGTGTAAATGTATACCAATAATATGAGCTTGCATTTAAAAGCAATGAATTTGTATTTCCTTCATTGTTTATAAAACATTTTAACATTTTTTTTTTTTACCAATAGCTACCACAAGCATCTTTAAAAGGCATATTCAATTTACAGTACATTCATACAAGAACATAATTAAGAAAATACTGTTCCCCATTACACTATACAAAGTACTACAGTCTCTGTATAATTAATCATCCAAGCACTTTCAGTGTCAGATATTGATATGGTCCTTTCAGAATATCACTATAAAAACACAGCTTGACATATATCTTTGGAGCCATGCTGTGATCTATTCAAGTAGAACGCCTGGGAGAAATAAGCTTGATTAGTTATCTTGGGTTGCAATACAGCAAAATGAGGAAAGTCTATAGTCATTTTAGCTTTTGACTTCTTGTGTGTGATCACTTACAAGACCAGATTTTTTTTTTAAATCAGAGCCTATTTAAAAAAGATAAAGCCCTAAAGATGTATTTAAAGCTGCAGTGTCTCACAGCCATGTTCATGTTCACACTTAAAATGTGGGTGAATGTTCACTACCGTTTACTTATCTCACTCACTCCCTCCCTCAGCAGGGTGGTAAACAGACAGGGGGAAAAGGGCCATGTTACAGAAATAGCCAAGCACAAAATCTGTGCATGGAAGCCCTTACAAGGCATAATGCAAAATCACAGGCCCAGTTAACATGGTGCTTGCTGCAGGACCAGCCTGAAGCATATCAAGCAAATAAGACAGTAAACTGTGGGGTTCTGGAGGTCATGCTCAGCATTTATCATCTGAAACTACACATGTGGTAAGTACCAAAGTTCAGTGCTCCAGTCCTATTATGATGCATAGAGGGGACACATGCCACAATGAAAAAGTGTAGAAAACAGGACCAGAATGGAAGTAATTTGGCCATTAAAACATATTGCTAGTTTAACCAGTGAAGTTCAGGTTTTATTTATCTGGTGCCAGCAAGCCCCAATAAATAATCCACTTGACTATAACTGTTGGTTCTGCAATTGCAGCATCCTCTTTGTCACTAATGTAAAACGTATGCCAGCTCCCCAGTGTATTACTTAGACACACATGCAGGGCGTTCTAATTATAGCACCTTCCAGCCATCCTCTTCCTCCCGGAACACCATAAACCCTCTTCATGTTAGAACACAGCTAGCTCCTTTCATGGTAGATAAGCCGGTTTATTTAAATAGACTGAAAGAGGTACATGCATGGAGAATCAAGCGCACAGAGTACTCATTTTACAGAGTACTCATTTTAGTAAACGACAGGGGGCAACCAGAATCAGTTCTTCTGCTGTGAAATGCAACCTTTACTCTTAGCAAACAGATAAGAATGGCACTTATGTGTTCCTTTTCAGGGTTGCACAGATTCACTAGATTTGTTGAGGTTAATGTCATTCACTTGTGCGCAGGAGACAACGGTAGCGAGAAGTGTTTACAGCAGTTATTTTTTTTTAACTTGATCTTGTTTTCTATAGCCCAGCTGGAATGCTTTTTGATGTTCGTTTCAATAAGGATATTGATTGCAGTGTATTGCAGGTAAGACTGTTTACTTAAAATAAAAGCCTTGTGGATCAAAATTCCTTTGCAGTAGAACGGCAAATGCTGACTCGACAGGGAAGAGTCCCATTAAACTTAATTTACTGTTCTATAAGGAAATGAGACCGAGAGCACTACCGCTGCAACACTACACATTGACACCCAAAGGGAATTGTATTACGTCACAGCACACAAGTCATGGTTTAGAGCTCCATCTCCTGGTAAAATGGAGTTTAAGTCACAAATGACACAAAAGTCCTTTCATTTTCAAAACCTTTTTGTTAGACAGTTTTACACAATAGTACAAGGTCTTGAGCATAAAAATAATAATATAAAGATGTTGATGTAAGATATGCAATCCAAGACTCATAGGACCTCTTTTACTAAAGGTTCTTAAAAGTAACCATAAGACGCGTGTTAACACAAGTCTTAAAACTATAAATAAGTTGGTATTTACTAATGTGACTGCCACTTATTAAGACTGTGCTATGGAAATCATTAGCATATTAAGACATGCTACGAAACGTCTTAACAAAATGATGACATAGGTAGGGGCCACTGACTATAAAGGAATGAGCAGACATTGAGATACGCAGTTGTCTGTTTTTGACTTTTACTAAATGTATGTATGCAATACTCTATAGCGGCGTTTGAAAGGCATGATCGCAAAAATAAATAAATAAAAAGTTATAAACAATCCTACCTAGACACCGTCATTTTTTGAATTCATCATTGATTATATCAGTCTGCAGGCTACATCAATTAAACTGTTAATACAACAAAGTATGGAGTTGGCATTTAGACCAGGTGAATATCATTAGCCTCATTAGTGCTCTCATGCCACTTATTTGAATACATCACCATGCATTTTGCATTTTACATTAGCAAATGCTAATGCACCCATCGTGTTAGCCTATTTTTAAGGAGTGCGTGCTACCGCACTTCTTATGATTGAAGTCACGCTTTATCGTGGTTGATAAATACGGGATCATCTAACACGAGCCTTATCCTTGGATAACACGCGTGTTATGGCATAAGAACCTTTAGTAAATAAGGCCCATAGAGCTAAGTGGTGCAGTGTGATAATTCACTAGTAGTATGTGGTGCTGTTCCTCCTTGGGGGACTGTACAAATCCAGCTGATTACTTCCTTTTTTCAAAGAATTGGTTAATTTACTTTATAATGATGAAAAAGCAAGTTCCATGGAAGTGAGATAACACGGTGTGCTAATTCACTAGCATGCTGTGTTTGGGGGGGACCTAGATGGATTAAGGGGCGTTGTTATTTTGATCATAGAGTTTGCTTTAGTTTAAAGTTGCAGGGTTCTCAGCGGGGACTAGCAAAGTTGTGCTCTGCTAGCTCTAGGAAGAGATAGTAAAAATAGATTTAAAAAAAAAAGTGACAACTAAACACTGTTAACTGACAACTTTATTCACTTAGAAAAAAAAAACAATTTGCAAATGTTTGTATGTAGTGTATATTATGCAAGCTGATTTAAAGATAAAAATAATATACTGGAAAAGACAACTTTATTATCAAAACCCAACCCAAGAATGATTAAACAAACACATAGACCTGGAATAAAAACAGAGGCACCACTAAAACTATAAGGTGATGTACATGTTCATCAACTGTTACGGATTGTCCTAACCATTAACAAAAGACTAATTTTCTCTCCAAACAAGTTAATCTATGAAAATGTGTATTTTAATTATGCTTGAACATTAAATGCAACTCTTTCCCCCCTTAATTTTTGCTCAACATTTCTTCTAACATGTTATTAGTCAAAGTTTATGATTGGTCATACTGAATTACAGGAAAATGATGTGGGCCAATGTATGAGTGGGATGCCCACCAAAAGATAAGACATCACAGTTAAAGTAACTAAAAAGTCATTCTATTCATGAGTATACTGCTTTTGTGTTTATTTAAAAGAAACACACACCTCAAATTCTTTAATTTATGATTCCTAAATGTGATTTCCTGAAATATTAGATGCTAGGTTTATGTACAGTGCCATGGTATTTTAACACAGTTTGAGGATGGGATGTTTTAAAACCACCTGAAAATGTCACTGTATGATACCTTGCATATTCAAATACGTTTTGTTTTTGTAAGAGCAAGACATTTCATTAAAGTGTTTGACAGAATATGCAAATTAAAATTCTCATACAGAATTTTAGTTTACCTTCCCAAATCAACAACTACTGAACATTAACTTGCAAATAGTATCCCAAATACAGAACAAAGAAAAAAAAAAAAAAACACCTATCCCAGCTTACACTGTGCTAAAGTAAAGTCAAATTAATGTCAACAAGCAAACAGCAATATACTATTTTAGTTCACCACAGGCCTTTTCCACAAGCAACTCTGTCTGTTCCAAATTTATTCTTTTACAATAAAAGTATTGTTTTCCACATTAATGCAGTATTTCCAATGAAAATGTGCAATATACTTTAAGAATCTTTGGTGATAACTTAATTCTATATTAACCCTTGGCTAAAAAATGTATTATTAGATCCATATCAACTTTTGGGACATCAACATTATTATGCACACCTAAAACAAAACTGAAAACCACATCTTCAACTTCCAAACGGTACATTATTTACTTTTATAAGATATAGTTATAAAAACATGGACTTTAACTGGAGAAAAACGTTAGCCTCTGCTATGTGTTCCCTAGCACCTAATAAAGTGATTATGTATATCTTCTAGAGCAATATAGTAATCTCTTTTACTGCAAATATATTGCTGGGAGTGCATTTCAGCTTGATTTGGATGCCAGCACATTATTCCTTACTACAGATATATTTATTTGATTATATTGCAATGCATTTTCTTTGATAGAGAATGGCATGAACTTGGAAGCAGCATTTGTTGGAGAGTGAGAGAAAAAATAAGTCCCTAGCCTTAACTCGAGGGTGGAAAAATGGAACAGAAATTAGAAAATTAGAAATTACACGCATTACAATATTGCAAGTGGCACAGCCAACATTAAGAGCATTTCTAAAATGGAGAAAAAAAAGAAAAAAAAAAACACATTTGTTCCTGTTCTTCCTGTTGAGGAGGTGATCTGTAGTATCTGCTGCAGAACTGCAGATGGTAGTTAAGGCAAACCCATTCAGAAGGTAAGTGCTTCATTGCCTGAGCTCAACATAATTGGCAGGGAAAAGCCCGTATGCTGTTTTACACACTCCCCTCCACCAGCCCTCGTCAATCATTTCAATGTTAGTGATGATGTCATCGGGATCGAAGGAAATCTCGTCATCGCCAGCTGAAAGAAACGCACAGCTTTCAAATGAACAATGATGCAAAAAAAATAATAGGAAGTTAAAAGTACAGTAAAAAACTCTTTGAATAGCATACAATTTGTTATTTGTTTATTTTTTTTTAAAAAAACACCGATAAAATTAAAGTGACACACACAAAGAAAAGACTAAAAACATGCAGTCTCTTCATGCCATGATCCAAGCTTTTGTGACATTTGTTAATTGAACAAGAGGTGACCAGCACAGGTGGGACTGCGATTGCTGATTGCTGCAAAGGGCGAGATTCAGTATAGTTGGGAATATGCCATCCCACATCTTGCAACAAGAGTGTCCAGCGCCAGCCAGAACAACCCCAGAGTCTGGTGCAGTTGTGCACTCTCCTTCTGAATAACACATGGGTGCAGGAGGCTGGAAAGACTTTGGGAGAGCAGCCAACCTCATGATGCTGAACATGTCACAGCCCCAGATGTAGGCAGCGATAGGCAAGGGCAACATGATTTCTCCATCTGGATAAATTGGAGGCAGTAGTGTATTTCACACATGCAATAATAGTGGTCTATCTCAATCCTAAAATTCTCTTGGCAAGACACTTCTGAAATCGGGTTGTACAGCAAATGTTCACGTATCTCTGCGGGTAAGCATTTATGCCTTTTTAAAAATGCACTTTCCTTTCATCAAAACAGACCTGCTGGTTCCTAGAGCAGACATTGTGAGGAGTTAAAACTGGGCTACTCACCAGCTTGATAATCATACAGAGCCACTGCAGTGAGTCCAAGGTCATCCCCATACTCTGCATAATTCGGTTCGTCTATTAAAAGAAAGACATTTATATAAGTCCAACCTGACGAGACTGCAGTAAATCAACCCTATGTTAAAAACGAGGTCATTCCATTCCAAAGACTAATATAGAAAAAAAAGGCTTCAAGGTTCTTATCAAACACTAACACTCATTAAGTATAGATTTAAAAATGTTAACTAAAAAGGTCAGATCAAAAACACATTACCGCTTACAATAATATTTAAAACAAACTGAAAGGAGACCATATATTTATGAAGGGGGTAATGTGGTCTAAAGTTAAATACTTTAAATTGCATTTTACAGCCATCCTCTCATTCAATGCTTCCTTTTGCAACAACTTTTACTCATTGAATTATGTATTTAAAAAAAAAAAAAAAAACTTTAATAGTGTGTTTTGTTTTGTTTTATATAAACACCATCAGCTTTTTGAGATTGAGAAAATCTTGGTCTTACTGTGCGAGTATTCTGCATGCCACTAACCATGGTCACACCACAAAAGGGAACATATTAACAAGTGTTCACTAGCTCAATATACAATTATACAAAGCAAACTTAGTACTTTAATATAACAAAGAAAACTTTGCAGAAATATCCACAATACTTACAAACCAATAAAGTATAATAAACTTTCAGGCTAAATGACCCAAATATGAAACAAGGATAAACTAGGTTGGTTTGACAGATGTAGGTTTCTCCTCTCCAGTGAATCCTGTTAAACTTTAGGAAACAGCGAGAGCATTAATATGAAGCTGCTATCCGAGCAACACAACGTTACCTCCTTGATTGTGCACTTCGTCTGGATTCTGATAGACTGCTTCTTGCTGGGGTTCATATATAGCATCCTCATAATCTGGCTCCTGTACATTAGAAGGGGGTCCTGCTTCGTACTGGTTTGAACTGGGAGTCGAGTCTCTGTCGAGTGGCTCTTCATACAAATCTTGCTGCTTTAAAAAAAAAAAAGAAAAAAAAAAAAAAAGTCAGACGTTTTTCTTTATGAACATTAAATGATTGTGAAGATTGCTTACTACTGATACAAAGGCAATATAGCTCACAGCCAACACAGATCTCTGATATTTAAAAAAGTACAATCAATTTTGAATAATGTACAGCTATGTCCAAAAGTTTAGGACTGAGACCAGAAAAAAAAAAAAAGGGAGTAAGTGCTGACCTGGTATGCTGGGCTGGGTGGCTTCTCTTGGTGAGCAGGCTGGGGGGCAGGATCTGGTTCTGGTGCCCGTTCTACAGTCCGCTGCTTTTCAGCTTTGGCCTGCTCCTGTGTCGGAGCAAAACAGATGTAGCAGTTAACAGCTGACATGACGTTTCTCAACAACATGGCTTCTGAAACACCACCGATCAATGGAAATCTAGACGGGCTGCCAATTAATCCCTAATTCCCCCCCCCCCGGGACCTAAAAAGAAAAAGCGCTTTATTTTGGACACCCTGCCATATGGCAAGGTCAAACTACAGAAAACCTGTACGAAGTTTGAAGTGGTAGCAATGAAGTTCCACCACTCCCTCTGGAATGATCACACAAACATGAGCAAGGGAGAAACGAACACTAAGCCTGCAACTTTCTCAAAACATAGCTTTGCTTACTCTGCATTCAGAAGCAAAACAATGCTAGTTTTACTGTTGGCAGTGTATATAAGCAGAATTACTTGAACATTTTGCTGAATCAATTTTGTTTGAATATAGCAATTTAGAAAATGGGCTTTTTATTTCCTGGCATATCATTGGCTAGTACTCTTGGCAGGGGGGTACATTAACTTTCAATAGATGACCAGAAAATAAAGTACCGGCATAAATACCTTTTCACCTGAGCCTTCAAGTTTTAAAACCACAAAACTTGTTTCTCTCTTTATGCCCTTGGGTGGTCCGGTATTGCCCAATACCGCCCACCCTGTCGTTCTTATTGCTTATATAGAAAGTGTTGCGATATACTACTAGTACATAATTTAAATTGATTGTTGCATACAGGTGTTTAAATAGCAATACATTTTGTACTTTTAATAAAACCAAGAAACTCTGCAACTGAAAATTTCTCTACACAACAGACATGGAGGACAGATTCCTTACATATTACCACAATCATAGCTCCAGTGTGAAACATTTCTCTATGTGAAAAAGTCAAACCTTTACTGTGGGTCTTTCCATCACACGCTAAATATCATAAATTAGTTATTGTATTTGAAATAGCTCCTCTGAGCCCACTGCCATACAACATGCATTTTCTGGCAGCAACAAATAGTTTAGGGCTGTTGGCAGAGATTCATCTGGGACGTTTATTAACTGTAGTCTACATGAATACAAAAGGTGCTGCTTTGATCAACTATCCCGTGGGTTAAGGCACAGACTTGTTTTTTTAAGCATTTTACAGTCCCAGAGAATCCACCCAGATTGATCATCCACTTATTTTTTAGGGGTCATCTCGGGTTAACAAGGGGTGGGGTGGGTGATCAAATTCACAGGAATTCCCCAGTTCTGTAAACAGGGTTGGGGTCAATCCCTTCTTAAAATCAATACCAATTCCTTCAAAGACACAGAACTGCTCTCATTTGAAGTCGATTTAACTGTCAGACAGTGATCAATTTAAGTCATTTGTTGCCACTTTAAGAAGCTCATTTTAACAGAATACTGCTAATTGCAATGTTGGTCAACGATGTGATAGAATTCATTAAAAAGTGAATTTGGAATTGATTTTAAAAAGGAATTGGCATTGAAAACCAGGAATTTACCCCAAACCTGGCTGTAGAATGCTCTAATAAAATCCACCTGTGGCTTACCCCTGTAAATCAATTCAAGACTCGGAACAGGAGAATAGCTTGGAAAATGCACCAATACAAGAAGTTGCATCTGAAAACTCATGTACCTCGATCTTTCTCCTGGCCTCGTCCTGCTCTTGCTTCTCCTTGGCCACTCGACGAGCTCTCTCTTCTTCACCCTTTTTTCTGTCCTCCTCCTCCTTCTGCTTGGCAATGTTCTCAAACCTGGCTTTGATGCTGCTAGCACTGCTTCCGGCTTTGGGATACAAAAAAAAAGTTCAACCTGGTAACCGACCTCAAAATCAAGTAGTTCATAAAGGAAGATTAAGGAGCACACTTTTTCATAGGACATAGATTTTTATCCTGACAAATTAGGTCTATACATTATTGGGTTAAGCAAGTGATCTATCTTACAAAACCTTTAAAACCGTAAGATGGGAGGCTCACTAAGAGCCCTTAGAACTGATCTACCAGGGAATTCAGATCTATAAAATCCCACTGCCATCATATCACTGATGAAGTAGGATGAATACATTTTAAAAAATGGTACAAACTACCTTTCAGATTTAGCAGACTAGAAATCATTAAAATTACATATCTGTAACTTAAATTGAAGTGACTGCACTGCATAAGTGGCCTTGTCAGCATAGTGTTGGTTTAAAGGGTATAAACAGTAAATGACAACCTACCTGCTTCAACAGGTTTAGTCCTTTGATAGGCTGGAGCTGGCTTTTGAACATCATCAAAGGTACCTGCACACTGTTAAAGACAAAAAGTGAAGATTGGTCTACTCTACACAATGTACAATCGAGAAGCTGTGTCTTCTATACCTAGAAAACTACCGTCTGTTTTTGTTTAAAGTAACTTTGCTAATAAAATAATAAGAACAAACAGAATATGTAAAAAGTGTACCTTATCCATTCTGTCCTGCTGTACTCCAAACTTCCCACCAAATCCCTTTGAATAGTCTAAAATAACATCAGACCGTAGAGTTAAGTTCAGAGAAAACACAGGTTTTTAGAAAGAAAAAAAAACTAACATGCAAACCATTATGCGCACAGCCAAAAGTAAAACGCATCATATAAATGGCTCAGGTCCACTTTTTTTTTTGCAGCTGGTTTAGATTGCACATTTGTAAAGCTGATGTGCGTGATGCATTGAGACACTGTAGGCTGTGAGGGCATGCATCTTTAAAAAATAAATAAAATAAAATGTTATATACAGTGGCAAATAAGCAAATGGTCTCTGGAATAAGAGTGGTGTGAAGACATCCAAAGATCACAAGAGCGATAGAACAAAAAGGAAGGCACTTTTTTAAAACTGTAGCACTCTGCAAGCACAGATTATTAGGATTTCTGAATCTTATAACTGAATTTAATAGCAATATAGTTGCACTCCACACAGAGATGCACAGACGGTTATCCTGGATATAAAACAGCTGCTATTTGTAATAACATGCACAATTCAAACAAGTTACTGTTTGATTTAACGTGTTATTTGATGAAGCTCGTAGAGGCAGAAAATAACCTCTTGCTTAAATCCCTCTTTGCATATCCTCATTATATGTGGAAGAGAAAATGTGAATTTCAGCCTTTACAATCCCTGAAACTGTGGGTGGAGCACTGCAAGGAACTCCTGGGACTATTAGTAACCCTCTAGTGCCATCTTCAGTTACAATCAGTGCAGGACAGTCACAAGCCTAACACGGAAAAATGGTCACAAAAAAAAAAACTCTGCATCTTTGTTTTTAGCTAAAGGCTAAGCAGTGTACAGTAAAAGTATTGTTTTATTAATTTATATATATATATATATATATATATATATATATATATATATATATATATATATATATATTTAAAAAAAATCGGCATGCTTTTAAATTTTCATTTTTGAATTGTTTAGCAACTTGATAGCACTTTAAACTCAGTTCATTCAGACAACTTAAAGTTTGTGTTTCTGATTTTATAAATTTCTTCTGCCCCCAATCCCCACAGATTCAAGGCGTTCCTGTGACCCAGTACATTTGGTCACAAAACAAATACGTACGACAACATTTTCTAATGGATTTACAGCCTTATCAAAAACAGAGTCTGTGCTCGAAGCTGCTACAGTTTTGTCATAGACTGGAGTGTGACTGTGCCTTGCTGGGACTCGTGCTTGGCCAGTTTCTCCTTGTATTCAAAGCCCATGGCAGCTTTGTCCTGCCTCTCCATCTGAACACCGTATTTCCCTCCGAAACCTTTCTTATAATCTGAAAAAACCACAAGCCACAGCAAGGGAGAAAAGATTCAACAGAAAAAAACAAAATGACAAACAGAACAAGGTTAATACAACCGAACCTGCAGTACTCCAACAAAAGGGCTCTCCATTAGACTATATCATTTAAATGTTACGAACAGAGGACATGGTGTGTTCCTTAGCTATACTAAACCAAAACAATACATATAGAAAGCTTAAAAAACAATGACTTGAATTTACATTAGAAAACAATGGCACTCCAAGTGCAGTTCTGTATTGTTTGTAAGTGAGGTTATGTATGCAACAATTCATTCCATACAAGTTTAAAAAAAAAAAAAAAAAAAAAACAGGATTGTTCCGATACCACAATTTCTATGTCGTTTTCTTTTGCATTAACTTTCGTGAAAGGTACTGCATTTTCCAGTAAAACAGGCGAACCCCTACAAACAGCACCTTGATTTGTGTCTCCTATGAAAGCTGCCTTAGGTCAACTCAACAAAGTGAAGATGCTCAAAAAGGTGACAGTGTTCAAATAAATCTGCAGCGGTGAAAGTGTTAACATAAAACATGCATAGAGTGCACAAGTTCCAAAAACCCGGGATCTACTGAAAAGAGAATGTTCCGAATTATGCTGCTAAATCGAGAAGGAGCTAATCCCCCTAACCCAGCTGTTGAACAAGGATTAACCGTACTTTATTTCACTCATGAGGATTGCTATAACTAAATTATACAACGGATGTGTCGCCGTAGCAGTACTGGGACTGAAACAACATGGCTAAGTCTTGCAATACATCGATATGCCATTCCATATAGCCAGTTATGGGAAGATTTCCTGGTTTACAGTGTTATTCGTTGAAAATACCTGCATCAGCACGAGTCAAAAAATGTAAGATAACATTCTAGAAGTCTTTAAAATACATGTACCCCGCATTTCTGGAGATCTTAATATCACCACAGGACAGTGAAATAATGCAGATGTTGTATTTGTTTTATCCAATCCACCTTCATTTGTAACATCTACAACAGCAGTATGTGTATTCAAATGATGATGACATCATTAAATGTGCCCATGTAATAAAGATGAACCTTGCACCCAGGTTATGTTGCTTTTTTGATTTATTCACACTTCCAGAACGAGAGGAAACCACCACCTACTGCAGCCAAGGAAACACCCCCATCCTTTTAACAACTTATTGTACTTGTAGGTTTGCATGCATCAGACTTTGAATGGCTTGGTAACAGTTTAGAGAACAAAAATTAAATAATGCAAAGAGGCGTCTCATTCATTTATTTACAGAACTTAAGCAATTGCACACTGATAGCCCTTGTTAGCATGTGTAATCGTTTTCTGGATCAGTCCTACCCTTGTGTAACTGTAAAGGTCAAAACGCAATATGTTTAAATTTTCCTTGTTAAACATTACTGCTTTCAAAATATGTCATATGGTTTGAAACAAATTCAAGAAAATAATAATTGTATGCAATCTCAGCAGGGGACAAATTCTTAAACTGTGTCTGATATGGTTTCCCAATAACAAGTGATTCAAGTGCAATTGTATTTGCTTACTAGAAAGTTGGAGGAGCTATTTACTTCTTTGATGTTGCCTCTTTGCATTCAATTAAAAAAAAAAAAAAACCTTTAAACATTAACTATGAAACAAAGAACACCCATTGAACATAAACCAGATTGTCTGTTGAGCTGGCATGGGAGACTGGAGTGCAAGTACCTTTCTGAGACTCGTGCAGCTGTACTTTCTCCTGGTGATCCCAGCCGAGGGCAGACTTGTCCTGTCTATCTGTCTGGACACCAAACTTCCCTCCAAACCCTTTTACATAGTCTGCGCACATAATTAAATCACCAGGGTTATTATGTGGCACGTTAAAGAGGAAGTAAAAAGAGGACCTGGAGGAGAGTAACTAAAGACAAGAGTTTAAAGCAGAATAAAAAGCCGTACAGTTTCACACCCCTCTTCCCCACGAACTCCTCATCAGGATTTTAATTGTATTACTTCTACAGCTATATCAACGTCCCTATTCCACCTGCCGGGTTATTGAAACACACCTCAATCAAGTCAATTTAAAGGTATGTCATTAAAACTAGTCCAGGAGTGTTCTCCCCCTACACCCACACACTCTAGCCCACAGTGCAATACTGACTATGATGCAGTCAAACACCACACGGTATTTAACAGCAAAGTTTCCACCTGCTTGTAAAGGGGTACTTTGGTACTGAGCACCTCACAGTATATTATAACTAACTACTTATCCAGTTTAATTTAGCCTGGTAATAAATAATAGCTTATAAAAAACCCTTTAAAAAGGTAAATTCTGATGAAGAGTAAAAAAAGTTTATTAGAAACTCCCCAAAGCATATCCCAAACATGCAATAGAGCCCCAGAACCAAACCCCCTCCTTCACCCAGGTTCATGAGAACAAAACAAAGTTTAGCAGATACTCTGACACTAGGTAACAGGGCTGGGGCTGTGCTTGATGAAAGGATTCTCATTTGGGAGACACGCAAGGTTTATTTTCTCGTCATTGGTAATATGGTCTTGTGCGGCTCCCAAGTTAATACACTTCTCTTAAATATTTTTGACAGCATAAACACACTTTGACGTGTTCATTCTAGTTGTACGTGTTGCAAGAGCAGAAACATGTGGCAAACCTTTCTGGGACTCGTGCTTCTCGGTCTTCCCTTGATACTCAAAGCCAACTGCACTTTTGTCCACTTTGTCCATTTCCACTCCATATTTCCCACCAAAACCTTTAGAATAATCTGCAAATCACAAGAGAATAAAAGTTATTAAATATGTGTTACTCCATAGAT